>NC_057798.1:520098329-520107810 GCF_018294505.1 Triticum aestivum | reverse complement strand
GATTCGCCGGGCGGCGGCGGGCGGACGCGCCCGGCTCCGTCCGGACGTGTCCGGCTGCGGGGAGAGGAGCGGGACTAGGGTTTTGATCCGGAATTTCGGAGGGGGAGGAGTTTTTATAGGTAGAGGGAGCTAGGAGTGTCCAAATGAGGTGTAGTTTTCGCCCACACGATCGTGATCCGACAACGGAGAGCATAGAAGTGTCTTAGATGGGTTATCAGGCTGTTTTGGAGGGGTGTTGGGCTGCAACCCAAAAGAGGCCTATGCGGTTACCCGGTTAACCGTTGGAGTATCAAACGAGCTCCAAATGACTCGAAACTTGACAGGTGGTCTACCGGTGGTGTACCAAGGCCACTTGGCAAGCCTCGTCCCATTTCGAGAACGTTTTAACACCCGCACACGAAAAAAGACAAGAGGGGTGCGCCGGTGCACGTGGGAGTGTCGGATTGCGAAACGGACAACGGGAAAAATGCTCGGATGCATGAGACGAACACGTATGCAAATGAGATGCACATGATGACATGATATGATATGCATGACATGAA
Source organism: Triticum aestivum (assembly GCF_018294505.1). Lineage (NCBI taxonomy): Eukaryota > Viridiplantae > Streptophyta > Magnoliopsida > Poales > Poaceae > Triticum > Triticum aestivum. The sequence continues at coordinate 520,107,268 of NC_057798.1, read as the reverse complement.
TAAAATGCAAAACGAAAAACAAAAACCCAACCACGGAGGGAAATATCATAGCACATGGCCGAAAATGGCAAGAGTTGGAGTTACAAATATGGAAAGCTACATCTGGGGTGTTACAACACTCGACCACTACAAGAGGATCTCGTCCCGAGATCTAGGACTGAAAGAACTCCGGCTATTCGGAACGGAGGTGATCCTCGCGCTCCCAGGTGGCTTCTCGGTCGGAATGGTGTGACCACTTCACTTTCAGGAATTTGATTGACTTGTTGCGAGTCTTGCGCTCGGTTTCTTCAAGAATAGCAATGGGGTGCTCATGATAAGCGAGATCTTCTTGGAGGTCAATTTCTTCGAAGTTGATGTGCGCTCAGGAGTCTTGAAGCACTTGCGAAGCTGTGACACGTGAAACACATCGTGCATGTTTGCAAAATTGGACGGAAGCTCAAGTTGATAGGCGAGATCGCCTCTTTTACCAATGATCTTGAAAGGACCCACGTATCTAGGGGCAAGCTTCCCTTTGATACCGAAGCGACGAGTGCCTTTCATTGGAGAGACACGGAGGTAGACATGGTCTCCGATATCAAAAGCCACATCACGGTGCTTGTCATCATAATAACTCTTCTGGCGCGATTGCGCGGCTTTGAGATTCTCACGAATGACTTTGCACATTTCTTCGGCTTCTGTGATCAAGTCGTTGCCAAGAAGTTGGCGTTCACCTGTCTCGGACCAATTGAGAGGAGTACGGCACTTCCTGCCATAGAGAATTTCGAATGGGGCCTTGCCCGAACTCGCTTGGAAGCTGTTGTTGTAGGAGAACTCGGCATATGGAAGACAATCTTCCCACTTCATGCCAAAGGAAATGACACATGCCCTGAGCATGTCTTCAAGGATTTGATTGACTCGCTCGACTTAGCCACTTGTTTGAGGATGGAAAGCTGTGCTGAAACGAATGTTGGTGCCCATGGCCTTCTGAAAGGAGTCCCAGAACTTAGAAGTGAAGATGCTTCCACGGTCTGAAGAAATCAATTGTGGAATGCCGTGCAAGGAGACAATTCTGGAGGTGTATAGCTCTGCCAGCTGAGCTGCTGTGATAGATTCTTTGATAGGAAGGAAATGAGCCACTTTAGTAAGCTTGTCAATGACAACGAAGATAGCATCATTTCCACGCTTGGACTTAGGAAATCCAGTCACGAAGTCCATCTCGATATGATCAAATTTCCATTCTGGAATAGCAAGAGGTTGGAGGAGACCAGCTGGTCTTTGGTGTTCTGCTTTCACCCTTCTGCAGACATCACATTCATTCACGAATTGAGCAATTTCTCGCTTCATTCGAGTCCACCAATACGACTGCTTGAGGTCATGGTACATCTTCGTACTTCTAGGATGAATGGATAGGAGGGAATTGTGTGCCTCATTCATGATGACTTTTCTCAGATCGCCTTTGGGAACCACAATTCGATCCTCGAAGAAAAGAGTATCTTTGTCATCCAAGCGATAACACTTGTATTTGGGAATGCCCTTGTCGATACCACGTTTCACCTTCTTCACCATGGTATCCAGGAGTTGTGCCTCACGAATTTGATCTTCCAAAGTAGGAGAGACTATGAGGTTGGCAAGAAAGCCTTGAGGGACAACTTGAAGATTCAGCTTGCGGAAAGCTTCACAAAGATCCGGTTGGAAGGGCGTGAGAATTAAGCTGTTGCAATAAGCCTTTCTGCTCAGAGCATCTGCAATCACATTTGCCTTGCCAGGAGTATATTCAATACTTGGATTGTACTCTTGAATCATTTCGACCCATCGAGTTTGCCTGAGGTTGAGGTTGGGTTGAGTGAAGATATACTTGAGGCTCTTGTGATCGGTGAAAATGTCCACTTTCCTTCCCAACAAGAGATGTCTCCATGTTATCAAAGCATGGACAACTGCCGCCAACTCAAGATCATGAGTGGGGTAGTTCTTTTCGTTGGGCTTCAACTGACGAGAGGTATAGGCCACAACTTTCTTCTCTTGCATTAACACAGCACCGAGACCTTGAAGAGAAGCATCACAGAATACTTTGAATGGCTTGGATTCATCAGGAGGAGTCAAGATAGGAGCTGTGACCAGTTTCTCTTTGAGGGTGTCGAAAGCAACGTCACACTCAGGCGTCCAGACATACTTGACATGCTTCTGGAGGAGGTTGGAAAGAGGCTTTGCAATCTTAGAGAAGTTCTCAACGAATCTTCGGCAATAGCTTGCAAGACCAAGAAAACTGCGGAGCTGCTTGACATTCTGAGGAGGTTCCCAATTCACAATTGAAGACACCTTCTCGGGATTAACAGCGATGCCTTTGGCAGAGATGATGTGACCAAGATAAAGAACTTCATCAAGCTAGAACTCACATTTGGAAAACTTCGCATAGAATTGATGCTCTCTGAGCTTGTCGAGCACCAATCGCAAATGTTTGGCATGATCCTGCTTATTCTTGGAGAAGACCAAAATATCGTCGAGATACACCAAGAAGAATTCATTGGTGTAGGGGTTGAAAATGAAATTCATCATCCGAGAGAAAGTTGGAGGAGCATTGACAAGGCCGAAAGACATGACAGTATATTCATAAGAACCAAAGCTTGTTCTGAATGCTGTCTTGGGAATATCTTGTTCACGAATGCGAATCTGATGATAACCCATACGGAGGTCAAGCTTGGAGAATACTTTAGCACCTTTGAGTTGCTCGAAAAGCTCATTGATGTTGGGAAGTGGATACTTGTTCTTGATTGTCTTCTTATTCAACGGACGGTAATCGACGCAAAGTCGGTCCGTGACATCCTTCTTCTGGACAAAAAGAACTCCACATCCCCATGGAGATGAACTCGGTCTGATCAAACCCAGACGCTCTTGTTCATCGAGCTGTTTCTTCAATTCCTTCAGTCTTCAGGTCCAAGCTTGTATGGACGCTTGCAAACGGGTTCAGTGCCAGGCTCAAGATCGATAACGAATTCGACTGGCCGATGCGGAGGCATACCCGGAAGCTCTTCTGGAAAAACATCTTGGTACTCACAAACGACTGGAATCTGAGAGATTGCATGTAGCTCGCCCTTCTCATTGAGAGAAAACAACCGAATGGTTTCATCACGAGCGGCATAGATGATAACATCCTCAGAAGAGTGTGTCAATTGAATTTCCCTGGCAGCACAATCAAGTTGAGCTTTGTGCTTAGAAAGCCAGTCCATCCCGAGAATTAGATCGATGTCCGAGTCACCAAGGACAATTGGAGAAGACAAAAATTATAGTCGCCCATCTTGATACCGACATTCGGAACCAATAAGGTAGATCTCAAACGCTTAGCCGGAGAAATAACTTGCATTGCTCTAGGTAATTCCTCTGTGTCAAAATTGTGCTTTGACGCAAAAGGATATGACATGAAAGAATGCGATGCACCGGTATCAAATAAGACTTTTGTAGGAGTATCATTAACTGGAAGATTACCCATTATCACGTCAGAAGAATCCTCTGCTTGCGCTGCATTCATCATGTTCACCTTTGCAGACTTGGGATTATGCTTGACCACTGCATTGCTTGAAGACCTCACAGGAGGAGGAGGAGGAGGAAGGCGCCTTTGGTTGAAGCATTTGTTCGCATAGTGACCTTTCTGCTGACATTTGTTGCAAGTCACCTCTGAGAGCAGACGGTGATAAGGAGCATTTGACCTTGGAGCTTGAGGCTGAGACTTGTTCTGGTAGCTTAGGTTAGGTGGGTGGGAAGATCCATGACCACCTGAGTTCTTCTGCTGGTAAGGCTGACGAAACGGAGGAGGAGGAAGGTAGAACTTTTGCTGCTTAGCTGCCACTTGGGAGGAAGAAGAAGACTAAACTGCATCCCTGATTCTCTTCTTAGAAGCTTCACACTTGAGCTGAGCACCTTCTTGCTTGAGTGCCATATTGTAGGATTGATCAAACTGAGTAGGCTCAACAAGAACGAGAGCTAACTGCAGATCCTCTCTAAGGCCACCTCTGAATTGATAGATCATACTCTTTTCATCAGGAACGTCTTGTTTAGTGAAGCGAGCAAGTTTCTGAAACTGCTTGTTGTATTCGTACACTGACATGTTGCCTTGCTTGAGATTGCGGAACTCCTCACGATTGCTCTCAACAACACTGGTAGGAATGTGGTGAGCTTTAAAGTCCCGACAGAAATTAGTCCAAGTAATCACTCGACCTCCTCTGGAATCCTTGTATTGCTGGAACCAATCAGCTGCTTGATCCTTGAGCTGAAAAGAAGCGAACTTGACGTAGTCCTCAGGCCTGACATTGCTGCATTCGAAATGCTTGTTGATATCCATGAGCCAATCGTCGGTGTCTGTGGCCTCGGCACAGTAGCTGAAAGACTTTGGTTGATTTGCAAGGAATTGGTTGAGGGTAGGAAACTGAGGCTGATGATTGAACTGCCCTTGACCTTGATTCCCTTGGTTGCCTTGGCCTTGGTTGCGCTCTTGCATTAGCTGAATCAACAACTGAGCGTTGGCATTTGTGGTTGCCATCAAAGTTTGCCATGCCTCCGGAGGCGGAGGTGGAGGTGGAGGGTTCACCTGACTCCCATCACTGTGTTCTGGATTCTGGCGCGTTGGCAGAGCCATCCTAAAGAGGGTGACATCCATTAGCATCTTGATAGACAGATAGACAAGTTGAATCAACGGATAGAAATTGCAACATATAGTCTTCACAATAAACATTCGAACAAGGATGAACGAATGAATTCCCAAAGCTAACATCACACATCCATTAAGGTGAGAAGCCACTTGATAAGAGATTGAAGAATGAAATAAACAAGGTACAACTGGAACAAATAAGTGGTAAGGATTACCCAATCACAAACCAAATATCTGCGGGAAGAAATGCTAGAGCTACTTGAATCCCACCTATAAACTCCCGAAACTTTCCGGTTATGCAATCAGGTGTTGGGGATACAGGGGAAGCAATATATCTCACCCAAACTAACAATCCCTACATCCAGCTGTATCCATCCGTCAACACATAACCAAGAAACCTTCAAAAATCGTGTACCTCAACCTTCGAAAAGCATCCATTATACGAGTCATGGCAATACTCCCGAACTCCCCAGTACTGGGTGACGTCGAGGTTATCTCACCAACAACTGCATAAAAGAGATTTTCGATGTCGGCAAAACTCAGGTATTCCAGAACTGCAACAATAAAATTGTGATGACAACACCTCGGAGCTCAACTCCCCGGGACACTGCCACAACCCCTAAATGTCAGGAGGCACCAAGAACAATGTTCTCGTCACAAAACCATCGGAACAATTCCAAGATACCCGCGTGATCCTAAAAAAAAATTTAGTGAAATTTCAGGAGAGGAAAGTCAAAACATCTACGTCAGGAGACGTCACCAGAGCGACGAAGGGACTGAGGAGTAAAAAGAATCCTACTCACCGATATATATAATCCTAAGACTCAAAACATTTTTGTTCTAGACTCAACAACACCAGCAAACAATCAAGCAGGGGGCTCCTAAGTCGGGGATGGCTCTGATTACCAACTTGTAACGCCCTCGATGCGGCTATATCTCCCACGTGTCGAAGCACGACTTAGAGGCATAACCGCATTGAAAGCAATGTCGCAAGTGAGGTAATCTTCACACAACCCATGTGATACATAAGGGAAAGAGATACATAGTTGGCTTACAGTCGCCACTTCACACAATACATAAATAAACATCCATCATCCAGATTACACTCAAGGTCCGACTACGGAACCAAAATAAAAGAAGACTACCCCAAAAGCTACACAGATCCCCGATCGTCCCAACTGGGCTCCACTACTGATCGTCTGGAAACGAAACATAGTAACGACCACGTTCCTCGTCGAACTCCCACTTGAGCTCAGTTGCGTCATCTGCACTGGCATCATTGACACCTGCAACTGTTTCGGTAGAATCTGTGAGTCATGGGGACTCAGCAATCTCACACCCGCGAGATCAAGACTATTTAAGCTTATGGGAAGGGTGGTGTAATGAGGTGGAGCTGCAGCAAGCGACTAGCATATATGGTGGCTAACATACGCAAGAGAGAGCGAGAAGAGAAGCAAGGCACGGTCGTGAAGCTAGTAGCGATCAAGAAGTGATCCTGAAACTACTTACGTCAAACATAACTCCAACACCGTGTTCACTTCCCGGACTCCGCCGAGAAGAGACCATCACGGTTACACACACGGTTGATGTGTTTTAATCAAGGTCAACTTCAGGTTTTCTACAATCGGACATTAATAAATTCCCATCTGCCTCATAACCGTGGGCACGGCTTTCGAAAGATAATATAACCTGTAGGGGTGTCCCAACTTAGCCCATCATAAGCTCTCACAGTCAACGAAGGATATACCTTCTCCCAGGAAGACCCGATCAGTCTCGGAATCCCGGTTCGCATGACATTTCGACAATGGTAAAACTAGACCAGCAAGACCACCCGACTGTGCCGACAAATCCCGATAGGAGCTGCACATATCTCGTTCTCAGGGCACACCGGATGAGACAGGCTACGAGTAAAACCAGACTTCGAGTTTCCCCGAGGTGGCCCCGCACGCGGCTCGGTTCGGACCAACGCTCGGAGGAGCACTGGCCCGGGGGGGCTAAAATAAAGATGACCCTCTGGCTCGCGAAAACCCAAGGGAAAAGTGGTAGGTGGTAGGTAGTCAAATGGTAAAACCAAGGTTGGGCCTTGCTGGAGGAGTTTTATTCAAAGCGAACCGTCAAGGGGGTCCCATAAATCACCCAACCGCGTAAGGAACGCAAAATCAAGGAACATAACACCGGTATGACGGAAACTAGGGCGGCAAGAGTGGAACAAAACACCAGGCATAAGGCCGAGTCTTCCACCCTTTACCAAGTATATAAGGTGCATTAATTAAACAGGAGATATTGTGATATCCCAAAGTATCCATGTTTCAACAAGGAACAAACTTCATCTTCACCTGCAACTAGCAACGCTATAAGAGGGGCTGAGCAAAAGCGGTGACATAGACAAACAATGGTTTGCATGGGACAGGGTGGTTAGAGGCTTGACAAGGCAATATGGGAGGCATGATATAGCAGTGGTAGGTAACATAGCATAGGCATAGCAAAAGAGCGAGCATCTAGCAAGCAAAGATAGAAGTGATTTCGAGGGTATGGTCATCTTGCCTGCAAGGTTCTCAGAGTTGTCGAAGGCTTGATCCTCGTAGGTGTTCTCAACAGGTTCCTCATTCACGTACTCGTCTCCCGGCTCTACCCAAAGCAAGAACACAAGCAAAGGAACCACAATCAAACATGGAGCGATGCACAAGCAACATGATGCAATACATGGCATGATATGCGAGATGTGATATGCAATGCAAATGCGTGCTCCGGAAGGAAAAATGATGAACAAGGCATCAACTTGGCAAACCAAGTATGCCGCTGGAAAGATGAGATGATTTTGATTGAAATCGATATGAAGATCACCGGAAACGGATGCACGATTTGCAAATGGCAAGCAAAACAATAATGGCACAAATCTGCGATTAACAGCACGATACTACTTAGCATGCAACAGGAAACTATGCTACAGCACCCTAACATACAAACAAAACATATGGTAGTGATCTACAGGAGATGATTAACAAAAGAGGAACACTGAGCTACGGCTAAATCACATCATAGCAGGTTCAAACAAGCATGGTGAAAGTGCAAAAAATATCAGGTTGGGCATGGCATAAACAGCATCACGAAGCAATGTTCAGAGCAAGTTATCAACAAGCTACAGGAACTTATAATAGCAAAACAAGACATGGCAGGAATCTACTCAAAGCATAGATCAAAAGTCCCTTACTTACCATAAGCCAAAAAGGACCATAAGAAATGATGGCACCCATGTAAACATAGCAAGTTTCATTACAGATCTCAGACTTAGCAGAAAAACTGGACATGGCAAAAACAGATAACAATTGGGCATGTTCGTGAGCTCGATGCACTCACTACAGAGCATTTCATGATAAAATAAGCATACATCCATCAAGAAGACATGGCATAGAAGCTATACATGGCAAGAAAAACATCATAGCATACATGGATCAACTACAACAACCTTGTAAAAATTGAATATCATGTAAACAATCTGCCAGGAAACATTTTGTAGCAAAAGTAGAGCATGAAAATGACATGCTAGACTACTCCATAATTGCCAACAAAGGCATGGCTGGATAGAGCACATTCATATGTTCAAAACACCCTTACTGATCATGCTCAAAATGGGCATAGATCTCTCTGTAACAACATGAACACATGGCATAAAAATAACAGCAGGACATGACTTAGTGAAATTACCAAGTCCCTGAAATCAGCAACATTATGATCCCTAGTTTGCATGCTTGTGCTAGTCACCACAGAGATCACAAAAATACATGGCATACACCTCTGGAAAGATAACATGGCATAGTTCAAAACATATGTAGGGCTCAAGTTCATAAGATGCACACATCAATCATGGCAAAAATGACAAAAGTGCATGTTCTGTTAAGAAACAGAAACTAACATTATATAGCACTCTTCCAACAGCATTTCGGGCATCAAGATGAGCTCAAATGAAAATTATGCAATGAGATGAAATGATGTACTCTTCGAGGCGAACAATTCGGTATGCTATACGCCCAAAACGGAGCCACATGTGCAAAGTTGTGGTGCGATGAACATGCAACAAAATTACTGACAGATAAAAACTTGGGGGATTTTTGGGGTAGAAGAAAGTCAACCCTAGGGTGGATCTGGATCCGAGCGCGCGGATCGAGGACGGCCGGTGTGGGTTCGTCGGAGGGCGCGGGCGTCGCCGGAGTAGGAGGGTCGGGGCAGCCAGATCTGGGCGTCTCCGGCAAGGGGCACCGGAGTTGGCGCCGGCGGCGGCAGCGGCGACCGAGGCGACCGGGCGCGGCCGCGGAGGACGCCG
>NC_057798.1:520090666-520098078 GCF_018294505.1 Triticum aestivum | reverse complement strand
GGACGCGCCCGGCTCCGTCCGGACGTGTCCGGCTGCGGGGAGAGGAGCGGGACTAGGGTTTTGATCCGGAATTTCGAAGGGGGAGGAGTTTTTATAGGTAGAGGGAGCTAGGAGTGTCCAAATGAGGTGTAGTTTTCGCCCACATGATCGTGATCCGATGACGGAGAGCATGGAAGTGTCTTAGATGGGTTATCGGGCTGTTTTGGAGGGGTGTTGGGCTGCAACCCAAAAGAGGCCTATGCGGTTACCCGGTTAACTGTTGGAGTATCAAACGAGCTCCAAATGACTCGAAACTTGACAGGTGGTCTACCGGTGGTGTACCAAGGCCACTTGGCAAGCCTCGTCCCATTCCAAGAATGTTTTAACACCCGCACACGAAAAAAGACAAGAAGGGTGCGCCGGTGCACGTGGGAGTGTCGGATTGCGAAACGGACAACAGGAAAAATGCTCGGATGCATGAGACGAACACGTATGCAAATGAGATGCACATGATGACATGATATGATATGCATGACATGAATAAAATGCAAAACGAAAAACAAAAACCCAACCAAGGAGGGAAATATCATAGCACATGGCCGAAAATGGCAAGAGTTGGAGTTACAAATATGGAAAGCTACATCTGGGGTGTTACAACCATATTGGTGACCTCTTCACCACATATGTCCCAGTGTCGCTGGTAGAAATGAGCGGGAAATCCATCTAGCCCCGGGGCTTTCGTTGGGAACATCTGAAATAATGTTGTTTTGACCTCATCATTAATGTATGGTGCACAAAGGGAGGTGTTCATCTCTTCTGTTACTTTCCATGGGACATGCTCCATCACTGCTTCCACCTGTTGGACCCCTTCCATAGCATACAATATTTGATAAAAGGAGTTGACCATCTCCCTTAATTCAGCTGGGTCAAAGACAATCACCCCAAGTGAATTTTGTAGTGCCTTGACCATGTTTTTCTTTCTTCGTAGACTAGCTCAGGTAGCAGCCCAGGTAGCACCGTCCTGGCCAGCCGAATGGATATGAGACAGTGACCAGGAGATCCCCAGCCACATCGATCCCCAAATCCCTCGACCATTTAGGCGGCGGCCGCAGCCGCAGGCCGGCCCCTCCACCGGCAACGCACGGAGGTGTTAGGGCCTCTGCCTTCTTCCTTGGATGTGGATCCTCCTAGGAGCATAGTCCCCGAAGTGACGTCGTCGGTAGCCGTGCCGCGGGAGGCAGAGCCGGAAGAACATGCAGTCGCGCCTCTTGCTGGAGGTCGGGGATGGCGTCGGGTATCGGGAGGCTGCGAGGCCGCGACAGCGGGCGCGGTTGGGCCGCCTTCGAGGTCCACAGAGGTAGTGCAACGTCGAGCATCACATCTGCTTGCGCTTGAGCGCTAGGCCTCATCCGCTGCATGAGCGGAGTGGCCGCGCCGGGCCGGCCACCGCAAGTCCATCCGGCGAGCTGGGTTGCTGCTCCCTCGCGCCGGGGGTCGGCACCACACCGCCCAGACCGCTGGCCGCCGTGTGCGCCGGGCACCGTCTCCGCCGGGAGCAGAGGCGTCGGGGCCGGGGGCTGTCGTGGTTCTAAGTCTGGCAGTAGAAAGGGGGTAGGTATGGAGAGGCAAGATCTCAGCTATGGCGAAGGTGTACACACGAGGTTTTACGAGTTCAGGCCCTTCACGGTGGAAGTAACATCCCTACGTCTCGGTGCCCGGAGGCGGTCGATTGGATTATGTGTGTGATATTACAGGGGGTGCGAACCCTTGTGCCAGAGGAGGGGGTGTCTTATATAGAGTTTGCCAGGACCTCTCCCGCCCTCCATTACAAGGGAGTTAATGTACATAAAGTGGTGGCGTTACTGGTAATGCCAGCCTTAAGTGCTATTAATGGCCTTAAAGACTACAGCGTGAATGTGTGTCCGTTGCACGCTGAGTAACTCCTGGTCTTCGTGAGGTCAAGTGATTCTCTTGTTAGTCGAGTGACAGTAGGTAGGGAGACTCCTGAGTGACATGATGTCGAGTGGATTGCACTCGACACCTTTGACCGGGGGTCTCACGGAGCCTCTTGACCTTCTTGCCTTCTTGGGTAGTGTCCTTGGGTAGGACGTATAGGTCAGGCCTGTGACCCTACCCCAGGTCTGTACCCTCATCAGTAGCCTCCGAATGGATTAATGTATGAGTGAAAAGTAGGTTGAAGCTGAATCCGCTCCGAGCTTCGTATCTTCATGAGTATCTTTTGCGAGACTGAACGCCTGTGTCGATACTTCAATGTCGAATCAGTCGCCTTGATCCATTCAGTGAGCTATCGATTAAACTGGTGACCTCATGTGTCGAGTGTTGTGTTGGAGCGCGAGATCTTGGGCGCGATTTTCTGCAGTGTATCCCGGATTTCGAGGGACACGAAATTTTAGGGAAGCGCGCGGGGTGGAGAGCGCCGAAACGGGCGGGCCGGATAAGTAGCGATGCCTTGATTACGGCGCCGCCTTTTTCTCCACGTACGCTGCGTGCAACTGTTGCGGGATTTGACGGGATTGCCTGGTCCCACGCGTCAGTCACTCGGAGATGGCCCTTTATAAGGCGACGGGTCTGAGGCGCTGGTACTGTGCACGCCTGTTCCTTCTTCTTTCTCCTCTGCTTCTCCACCGTGCCCAGCTCCTCCGCTCTCGATGCCGCTGCTCTCCAGCCATGGTGAAGGACAAGACGGTGGCGCTAGAGCGCGCTAAGAAGGCGACGAGGGCGGCGAAAGGCAAGAAGCAGACCCGCGGGTCGTCGTCGCGTGAGGGGCTGCCGCTGGGCTGGATCCAGGGCAATTGGATTCGATCTTTGATCCGGCAGGAGGATCTAGCCGAACTGGAGGAGTCCGGATTGATCGCCAAGGGAGCGGCAAGGCTGCCGAAGGGGGAGATGGAGCCGCAACCTCGACCGGGTGAGTGTGTTCTGCTCGCCACTCACGTCGACCGGGGTTTCTCGCTCCCTCCGCATCCTTTCTTCCGGGGATTCTTGAACTTCTTTGGCACTCAGCTCCACCATTTTTCTCCCAACACCATCACATATTTAGCTGCATTTGTATCGATATGTGAGAACTTCTTAGGGTGTCGACCGCACTGGGGTCTTTTCAAACACATCTTCACCATTCGTTCCCAATCGGTAAAAAAGGCGAAGTCGAGTGACTCGAAAACCCATGTCATCCAGATGTGTGGGGGTTTAGGTATCCAAAAGAGGAATAGGAGTGCCTTTCCCACCATGACTATCCCTGAATCTGTTAGAGGCTGGCAGTCGACCCGGTTCTACTGCCAAGACGTCGCTACTCCGGGTCAGTCGACTGGTCTTCCCCCCTTCTTGTTTGGCCGTGTTCAGACTCCTGCCCCACCGAAAGTAACCACTGATGAGACCATGGAGACGAGGATGTTGGTAGATAGAGTGGTCCAGCTCATCAATGATGGTGTTACCGGCATGGACTTGTTGGAAGTGTTCCTCAGTCGATGCATCCAACCTCTCCAAGCCCGCAATCATCCAATGTGGTTGTATTCTGGACCGGATGACACTGCTCGGGTCCATCCAGAAGAAGTGTCGTCTGAAACCGTAGCTTTGTGGCTGAGGGGCATCACATGCAACCAGGACAATCCCAGATGATCTAGGAGAGTTGTTCCCTTCAGCAACGGAAATCCACCCGACAAGGTATAGTTTTTGTTCCGACTGCTTCCCGCTCATGCTCCGACTGTACTTGATGTTGACTGACTCTCGTTCGACCGATTTGTTCTGCAGGTATTCACTGAGATGCATTCGATGCCCAACAGTGAACAAGCTTTGGAACAGGCCCAGGAGGGGAGGACAGTGCGGAGGAGAGTGGCGAGTGGGATTCTCAGGGAGAAGAGGAGGAGGAGGAGAGTGAGGAGTCGGACAGGGAGGAAGAAGTCGACTCGCCGCCGCGCTCTGAATGTCGATCCAAACAGCAGCAAGATCCGGCTGGCGGGCGCGGAAAAAGCGTGGGCCCGAGTGTCAATACTCAGAAGCGCACTCGAACATCGACTCTGGAGCCGACGGAGAAGGTGGCCAAGCAGCCTAAAGTTGTTCCTCCCATGGCCCGGAAGACGTTGCCGCGAATTAAGATGGACGTCCCCGTTGCTTCGCGGTGAGTATCTCATCTGCCTTTTCGTAGGTCGACTGAAGATTTTCTTGTTCTGACTAACCAATTCATGTGTCTTTCCAGTCCCACCTCTGCTGCTACTGACATGGATGTCGACAAGGCCCCAGGAGACGAGGAAGCCACCTCCCAAGCCGGTAAGTTCGTTCAACCGAGTTCCATTTAGTCGAGTGGGCGGTCAATCGGCTGAAAATTTGATTCTTCTCTTTTTATGTAGCTCCGCAAGAGATTGTTGTGCTCCCTGACGACGAAGAAGAAGAAGCGCCTCTACAGGATAGGAGGAAGAAGAGTGCAGGCTCAAGCAGGAAGAGGCTTGAAATCCAAGTCCCTCAGTCAACATCGGCACTTGATGCGGTAGTCGAACATTCCGAAGGACCGGTTTGGACCAACGTCACATTCGCCAACCCTCTGACGACTGATCATCCATTGGGGTCAACTGGACAAACACCTGCTTCACCGATGCAACTCCACTCGTCCGACCCAGTGACCACTTCGACCACGCTGCAGCCATCCCTCTTTGCAAAGTATCAAACTCCAGACGACTCGCCGGGAGCCGCTAGGGAAGCTCTTCGTCAGGTGAACCTTGTCATGGAGCAGGTGAAAGTGATGCACGAAGCTAGTCAGGTAGCTTACAACGCCAGCACTACCCTTCAGACCAATGTTCAGGTCAGGAAAATTCCGACTGAACTTTTGATTGTTGTTTTATATCTGATCACCCACTGGGTGTTCCTTCGTTTGGAAATTAGGAAACTTTCAACTCTGCTCGCCTCGCGCTGAGTCCCAGTAAACTGTTCGAATCAGTGGGGTCACGCTGAGTGCACCCACTGGGTGTAGTCCGCGAGACCACTGTTGACTGCTGGCAGTCGACTGAGGTCTAATGATGTATCTCTCTCTTTTTTTTTGAACTCACGCTGAGTAAACCTTGCTGAGTATTGATCTGTTCCAGTGGGGGCATGCTAAGTGCACCCACTGGGTGTAGTCCCCGAGACTGTTCAGCAGTAGTCTTAGAGTAATTCTTCTCCTTCACTGACGCTTATTTCTGTCGACTGACATGTCTGTCTTTCTGGCTGCAGTGGTCTTGTGATCTTGGGGCTCGGCTTACCGAATTGAAGAAGAAGCATATCAGCGTTGAACTTGACCTCGAACTCGCGAAGAAGAATCTGAAGACTGCTCAAGAAGAAATGGCCATCATGGGAGGTAATCACTCGACCATTTTGTCTGCTTTGTAGCTTCACACTTCGCACTGGTTTTTCTTTCAGTCTCTTTGAACCGGGTGATTTAACACAAGCAGATGTGCGTAGTGAAAACTGCCAACTTCAGTCTCGTCTGAAGAGTGTTGTTTCTTTAGAGAGGATGAAGGAGGCTTTGGAGCAGAAGGATCTGGATCTGGCAGTTGCTCAGAAGGAAGCACGCGAGAAGACGAAGCTTGCAGAGCAGAAGCTGGCTTCGGTCAGCAAATTGGAGGAGGAGAACATGAAGCTGAAGACTGCCATCTCGGACGCCAATCGAGAAGTCGAGCAGCTGAAGAAGGACAAGGAGAATCTGACCACTGAAGTCGGCGGCCTCGGGACCAAGACGGACAAGCTGGAGTCGTATCTGGAGCAACTCTCCGCGAAACTTGTTCTGAAACTTGAAGGTATGATCATTCGACTGCAATTAATTTGTCGCCGACTAAACTTTGTTATCCTACTGTCGACTCATCATTTTTCGCAATGGGACAGAACTGTGTCAGGACTTTGAAGCTGAAACCGGGCGGGTCAAGACGGGTCTCGACCCCATCAATTGTCCTGTCAAAGATGATATTGCAATGAATCTGCTGCGATTGGAGTCGCGCTTGGATGGTGCAGTTGCTTATCTTGCTCGGCTGAAGGCGGCGATGGCCCAAGTGGATGCTGAACTCTAGCCTCGGGCGGAGCTGTCTCAAGACCTCGAGTCCCTGATGACTCGACTAAATCAGATTCTAGGCCGAGTGCAAGAGTGGAAGAAATCTTCAGCTCACTACGGCGCCGATGTCGCCTTGTCTTTGGTCCGAGTGCATTGCAAGGAGGCTAAGGAAGACAAGCTGGCAGCTCTCAAAGTGGCGAACACTAAGAAGCACTCCTTCCAAGACTTCATGGACACCTTCCTCGACGCAGCCACTCGTATTGCCAACAGCATTGACCTCGACAGCTTCTGTGACCCGGCCAGTCCTTCTCCCGCCGAGTGATTGAGAAAACATTATGCTTCACTTTTATTCGCCTCGGAATGCCGAGTGATTTTGTAACCGTTAAAACTCCTTCGGGCTTGATGCTCGAGCACTTTATTCTATGGTTAAGAACCTTTGGATTTATCGTCTCATATATTGCGTCTGTCTTCGAACGAAATTCGTTTTTCTCTCGGTTTGTTGTCTGTTTACTTGATGCAGCTTCTGGAGAAGAATAACCAGTCAACCGATCGGGCGATCCTTGAGCAGCTTTGATCAGTTCATCAGCAAGGCACTCAATAATGGTCTTGACGTTCCTGCCAACCGATTGGGTGATCCTTGAGTAGCATTGATCAGCTCATCAGCAAGGCACTCAGCAATGGTCTTGACGTTCCTGTCAGCCGATTGAGCGATCCTTGAGTAGCATTGATCAGCTCATCAGCAAGGCACTCATCAATGGTTTTGATGTTCCTGTCAACCGATCGGGCGATCTTTGAGTAGCATTGATCAGCTCATCAGCAAGGCACTCAGCAATGGTCTTGACGTTCCTGTCAACCAATTGGGCGATCTTTGAGTGGCATTGATCAGCTCATTAGCAAGGCACTCAGCAACGGTCTCGACCTAGGCGAGTGCTGGACTACAGTGGAGCCTCCGAGCTGGAGGATTGCTCACCAATCGGTAAGGTTTTTCAAACTTAGGCGAGCACTGGGTTGTAGCTAAGCCCCCCAGTGGGAGGGTTGCTCACCACTCGGTAGGATTTTTCAAACTTAGGCAAGCACTGGGCTGCAGCTAAGCCTCCGACTGGGAGTATTGCTCACCACTCAGTAGGATTTTTCAAACTTAGGAGAGTAGCGGACTGTAGCTAAGCCCCCGAGTGGGAGGAACACTCGCCACTCGGTAGAATTTTTCAAACTTAGGCGAGCACTGGGCTGCAGCTAAGCCTCCGAGTGGGAGGGTTGCTCACCACTCGGTAGGATTTTTCAAACTTAGGCGAGCACTGGGCTACAGCTAAGCCTCCGAGTGGGAGGATTGCTCACCACTTGGTAGGATTTTTCAAACTTAGGCGAGTACTGGACTGCAGCTAAGCCCCCGAGTGGGAGGATC
>NC_057798.1:520086518-520090182 GCF_018294505.1 Triticum aestivum | reverse complement strand
GGAGGCAGACTCACCACTCGGTAGGATTTTTTTATCACTTAGGCGAGTACTTGACTGGAGCTAAGCCCCCGAGTGGGAGGCGGACTCACCACTCGGTAGGATTTTTATCACTTAGGCAAGCACTGGGATGCAGCTAAGCCCCCGAGTGGGAGGCGGACTCACCACTCGGTAGGATTTTTTTTATCACTTAGGCGAGTACTGGACTGCAGCTAAGCCCCCGAGTGGGAGGCGGACTCACCACTCGGTAGGATTTTTTTATCACTTCATCTTAGGCGAAACAGATTCGCAGCTTAGGTAATACGTACAAAAGAAATAAACAACAATCATTCGGAAGAAAGTAAATTACGTCTTTTGATAGCCAAACTAAAAGGTATTTCTTATTACATCTCATCAGTCTAGATATTTAAGAGTAAAAAGGGCAGAGCAAATCAGCATTCCAGGCGCGTGGCTCATCTTTATTATGTTCGATGTTGAAGAGATGGTATGCTCCGTTGTGGAGCACCTTGGTGACGACGAAAGGGCCTTCCCAAGCAGGAGCGAGCTTGTGAGGTCTCTGCTGGTCCACTCGAAGAACCAGGTCTCCTTCTTGAAATGCCCGACCCCTCACATTTCTAGCATGAAATCGACGCAAGTCTTGCTGATAAATGGTCGACGGGATCAAAGCCATCTCTCTTTCTTCTTCTATGAGATCGACTGCATCTTGCCGAGCCTGCTCTGCTTCTTCTTCTAAGAAGAGCTCGACTCGAGGTGCATTTTGGAGCAAATCACTGGGGAGCACGGCTTCAGCTCCGTAGACTAAGAAGAATGGAGTCCTTCCAGTCGACCGGTTAGGGGTTGTCCTCAATCCCCAAAGTACTGATGGGAGCTCGTCTACCCAAGCTACTGATGCATGTTTCAATTCACACATCAACCAAGGTTTCAATCCTTTGAGAATCAATCCATTTGCCCGCTCGGCCTGCCCATTCGACTGAGGATGAGCGACCGAAGCGTAGTCCACTCTCGTGCCTTGGGAGGTACAAAAGGCTTTGAATTCTTAATAATCGAAGTTCGAGCCATTATCCATGATGATGCCGTGTGGGACGCCATATCTGAATATAAGTTCTCTAATGAAACTCACAGTTGTGCTTGCTTCAAGGCTTTTGATGGGCTTGGCTTCGATCCATTTGGTGAACTTGTCGACTGCTACCAGCACGTGAGTAAATCCACTCATGCCCGTCCTCAGAGGTCCAACCATGTCCAGTCCCCAGACGGCGAAAGGCCAGACGAGTGGAATTGTTTTCAGAGCTGACGCGGGTTTATGAGACATGTTGGAGTAAAACTGATAGCCTTCACACTTGTCCACTATTTCCTTAGCCATCTCGTTGGCCCACGGCCAGTAAAATCCGGCTCGGTATGCTTTGGCCACGATGGTCCGAGAGGACGCATGGTGACCACAGGTTCCCGAGTGAATATCATTGAGGATCACTCGACCTTCCTCTTGTGTGATGCACTTCTGGCAGACTCCAGTTGCACTTTCTCTGAACAACTGCCCCTTTATCACCGTAAAGGCCTTAGATCGCCGGACGATCTGTCGAGCCTCTTCTTCATCCTCCGGAAGTTCTTTCCTAAGAATGTATGCAATGTATGGCACTGTCCAGTCGGGAGTAATGACCAAAACCTCCATGATCAAGTCGACTACGGCTGGGATTTTGACTTTGGTCGGATCCGTGGCACTCTTGGGCTGTGGCGACTCTTCAGTGAAGGGATCCTCCTGAACTGAAGGTGAATGAATATGTTCCAGGAACACATTGCAGGGAATGTCCTCTCTCTTTGAACCTATCTTCGCCAACTCATCTACAGCTTGATTTTTCAATCGGGTTACATGGTGAAGCTCTAACCCTTCAAACTTCTTTTCCAGCTTCCTAACAGCATTGCAGTAGCCAGTCATGGCTGGACTTCTGACATCCCATTCCTTCATCACCTGATTAACCACCAAATCTGAGTCGCCGTATACCATGAGGCGACGAACGCCGAGTGAAATGGCCATACATAACCCGTATAAAAGTGCTTCATATTCCACCTCATTATTGGAGGAATCAAAATGGATCTGGAGAACATAGTTAAGCTTGTCTCCATGGGGGGACACCAATACTACTCTAGCACCTGATCCGTTCAGCATCTTGGAGCCGTCGAAGAACATAGTCCAATGTTCCGAGTGAACTTGAGTCGGTAGTTGCTGCTCAATCCACTCGGCAAGGAAATCCGTGATTGCTTGGGACTTGATAGCTTTCTTTGCCTCAAACTTGATGTCCAGTGGAAGGAGTTCAATCGCCCATTTTGCCACTCGACCAGTTGCATCCCTGTTGTTCAGGATCTCAGACAACGGTGCGTCGCTAACGACCATAATAGAGTGATCAGAGAAGTAATGTGCAACCTTCTTCATGGTCATGTATATTCCATAGACAAGCTTCTGATAATGAGGATATCGTTGCTTGGATGGAGTCAAAACTTCAGAGAGATAATAAACTGGGTGTTGAACCTTGTAAGCTTTTCCTTCCTCTTCTCGCTCGACCGTGAGTACTGTACTGACAACTTGTCCAGTGGCTGCAATGTAAAGCATTAAAGGCTCTTTGCTGATTGGCACAGTGAGCATCGGCTGGGTGGAAAGCAGGGCTTTGAGCTCTGCAAACGCTGCATCAGCTTCTTCAGTCCACTTGAACTTATCAGATTTCTTCATCAGTCGGTAAAGAGGCAAGGCCTTTTCACCGAGACGAGAAATGAATCGACTCAAGGCAGCCAAACAACCAGTCAGCTTCTGTAGGTCATGCACTCGCACGGGGCGTTTCATTCGGAGAATGGTATCAACCTTTTCTGGATTGGCGTCGATCCCTCATTCAGAAACGAGAAAACCGAGCAACTTTCCTCCTGGAACTCCGAATGTGCACTTTGACGGATTAAGCTTGATATCGTACCTTCTTAGGTTGGCAAAAGTTTCTACGAGGTCAGTCAATAGGTTGGAACCTTTGCGAGACTTGACCACGATGTCATCGATGTACGCCTCCACATTCCGACTGATTTGGGTGAGCAGGCACTTCTGGATCATTCTCATGAACATGGCTCCGGCATTTTTAAGACCGAATGGCATGGTGACATAGCAAAAGCACCCGAATAGGGTGATGAAGGCTGTTTTTATTTCATCGGAGCCATACAGTCGGATCTGATGATACCCGGAATACGCATCTAGAAAAGACAAGCGCTCACTGTTGGGGAACGTAGTAATTTCAAAAAAAATCCTACGCACACGCAAGATCATGGTGATGGCATAGCAACGAGAGGGGAGAGTGTTGTCCACGTACCCTCGTAGACCGTAAGCAGAAGCATTAGCACAACGCGGTTGATGTAGTCGTACGTCTTCACGATCCGACCGATTCAAGCACCGAACGTACGGCACCTCCGAGTTCAGCACACGTTCAGCTCGATGACGATCTCCGGGCTCCGATCCAGCAAAGCTCCGGAGATGAGTTCCGTTAGCACGACGGCGTGGTGACGATGATGATGTTCTACCGGCACAGGGCGTCTCCTAAACTCCGCGACGATATGACCGAGGTGGAATATGGTGGAGGGGGCACCGCACACGGCTAAGGAACGATCCGTAGATCAACTTGTGTGTCTATGGGGTGCCCCC
>NC_057798.1:520023091-520086153 GCF_018294505.1 Triticum aestivum | reverse complement strand
AGAGGGGGTGCACGGCCCAGCCTGGCCGCCCCTCTCTCTTCCCCACTAAGGCCCATAAGGCCCATTACTCTCCCGGGGGGTTCCCGTAACCCTCCGGTACTCCGGTTTTCTCCGAAATCACCCGGAACACTTCCGGTGTCCGAATATAGTCGTCCAATATATCAATCTTTATGTCTCGACCATTTCGAGACTCCTCGTCATGTCCGTGATCACATCCAGGACTCCGAACAAACTTTGGTACATCAAAACTTATAAACTCATAATAAAACTGTCATCGTAACGTTAAGCGTGCGGACCCTACGGGTTCGAGAACTATGTAGACATGACCTAGAACTATTCTCGGTCAATAACCTACAGCGGAACCTGGATGCCCATATTGGTTCCAACATATTCTACGAAGATCTTTATCGGTCAAACCACATAACAACATATGTTGTTCCCTTTGTCATCGGTATGTTACTTGCCCGAGATTTGATCGTCGGTATCCAATACCTAGTTCAATCTCGTTACCGGCAAGTATCTTTACTCGTTACGTAATGCATCATCCCGTAACCAACTCATTGGTCACATTGCTTGCAAGGCTTATAGTGATGTGCATTACCGAGAGGGCCCAGAGATACCTCTCCGACAATTGGAGTGACAAAACCTAATCTCAAAATACGCCAACTCAACATGTACCTTCAGAGACACCTGTAGTACTCCTTTATAATCACCCAGTTATGTTGTGACGTTTGGTAGTACCCAAAGTGTTCCTCCGGTAAACGGGAGTTGCATAATTCTCATAGTTACAGGAACATGTATAAGTCATGAAGAAAGCAATAGCAATATACTAAACGATCAAGTGCTAGGCTAACGGAATGGGTCATGTCAATCACATCATTCTCCTAATGATGTGATCCCATTAATCAAATGACAACACATGTCTATGGTTAGGAAACTTAACCATCTTTGATTAATGAGCTAGTCAAGTAGAGGCATACTAGTGACTATATGTTTGTCTATGTATTCACACATGTATCATGTTTCCGGTTAATAAAATTCTAGCATGAATAATAAACATTTATCATGATATGAGGAAATAAATAATAACTTTATTATTGCCTCTAGGGCATATTTCCTTCAGTCTCCCACTTGCACTAGTGTCAATAATCTAGATTACATAGTAATGATTTTAACACCCATGGAGTCTTGGTGCTGATCATGTTTTGCTCGTGAGAGAGGCTTAGTCAACGGGTCTGCAACATTCAGATCCGTATGTATCTTGCAAATCTCTATGTCTCCCACTTGGACTTGGTCCCGAATGGAATTGAAGCGTCTCTTGATGTGCTTGGTCCTCTTGTGAAATCTGGATTCCTTTGCCAAGGCAATTGCACCAGTATTGTCACAGAAGATCTTCATTGGTCCCGATGCACTAGGTATGACACCTAGATCAGAAATGAACTCCTTCATCCAGACTCCTTCATTCGCTGCTTCCGAAGCAGGTATGTACTCCGCTTCACATGTAGATCCCGCTACAACGCTTTGTTTAGAACTGCACCAACTTACAGCTCCACCGTTTAATAAAAACACGTATCCGGTTTGCGATTTAGAATCGTCCGGATCAGTGTCAAAGCTTGCATCGACGTAACCATTTACGACTAGCTCTTTGTCACCTCCATATACGAGAAACATATCCTTAGTCCTTTTCAGGTATTTCAGGATGTTCTTGACCGCTGTCCAGTGATCCACTCCTGGATTACTTTGGTACCTTCCTGCCAAGCTTATTGCTAAGCATACGTCAGGTCTGGTACACAGCATTGCATACATGATAGAGCCTATGGCTGAAGCATAGGGAACATCTTTCATTTTCCCTCTATCTTCTGCTGTGGTCGGGCATTGAGTTTGACTCAACTTCACACCTTGTAGCACTGACTCAACTTCACACCTTGTAGCACGGGCAAGAACCCTTTCTTTGCCTGATCCATTTTGAACTTTTTCAAAATTTTATCAAGGTATGTGCTTTGTGAAAGTCCTATTAAGCGTCTTGATCTATCTCTATAGATCTTGATGCCCAATATGTAAGCAGCTTCACCGAGGTCTTTCATCGAAAAACTTTTATTCAAGTATCCCTTTATGCTATCCAGAAATTCTATATCATTTCCAATTAATAATATGTCATCTACATATAATATCAGAAATGCTACAGAGCTCCCACTCACTTTCTTGTAAATACAGGCTTCTCCAAAAGTCTGTATAAAACCATATGCTTTGATCACACTATCAAAGCGTTTATTCCAACTCCGAGATGCTTGCACCAGTCCATAAATGGAACGCTGGAGCTTGCACACTTTGTTAGCACCTTTTGGATCAACAAAACCTTCTGGCTGCATCATATACAACTCTTCTTCCAGAAATCCATTCAAGAATGCAGTTTTGACATCCATTTGCCAAATTTCATAATCATGAAATGCAGCAATAGCTAACATGATTCGGACAGACTTAAGCATCGCTACGGGTGAGAAAGTCTCATCGTAGTCAACCCCTTGAACTTGTCGAAAACCTTTTGCAACAAGTCGAGCTTTATAGACAGTTACATTACCATCAGCGTCAGTCTTCTTCTTAAAGATCCATTTATTCTCAATGGCTTGCCGATCATCGGGCAAGTCAACCAAAGTCCATACTTTGTTTTCATACATGGAACCCATCTCAGATTTCATGGCCTCTAGCCATTTTGCGGAATCTGGGTTCATCATCGCTTCCTCATAGTTCGTAGGTTCATCATGGTCAAGTAACATGACTTCCAGAATAGGATTACCGTACCACTCTGGTGCGGATCTTACTCTGGTAGACCTACGAGGTTCAGTAGAAACTTGATCTGAAGTTTCATGATCAATATCATTAGTTTCCTCACTAATTGGTGTAGTTGTCACAGGAACCGGTTCTTGTGATGAACTACTTTCCAATAAGGGAGCAGATACAGTTATCTCACTCACTTCTTTCGAGAGAAACTCCTTCTCTACAAAGGATCCGATTTTAGCAACGAAAATCTTGCCCTCAGATCTGTGATAGAAGGTGTACCCAATAGTCTCTTTTGGGTATCCTATGAAGACACATTTCTCCGATTTGGGTTCGATCTTATCTGGTTGAAGTTTCTTCACATAAGCATCGCAGCCCCAAACTTTAAGAAACGACAACTTTGGTTTCTTGCCAAACCACAGTTCATAAGGTGTCGTCTCAACGGATTTTGATGGTGCCCTATTTAACGTGAATGCGGCCGTCTCTAAAGCATAACCCCAAAAAGATAGCGGTAAATCAGTAAGAGACATCATAGATCGCACCATATCTAGTAAAGTACGATTACGACGTTCGAACACACCATTTCGTTGTGGTGTTCCGGGTGGCGTGAGTTGCGAAACTATTCCGCATTGTTTCAAGTGTAGACCAAACTCGTAACTCAAATATTCTCCTCCACGATCAGATCGTAGAAACTTTATTTTCTTGTTACGATGATTTTCCACTTCACTCTGAAATTCTTTGAACTTTTTAAATGTTTCAGACTTGTGTTTCATTAAGTAGATATACCCATATCTGCTCAAATCATCTGTGAAGGTGAGAAAATAATGATACCCGCCGCGAGCCTCAACATTCATTGGACCACAAACATCAGTATGTATGATTTCCAACAAATCAGTTGCTCGCTCCATAGTTCCGGAGAACGGCATTTTAGTCATCTTGCCCATGAGGCACGGTTCGCAAGTACCAAGTGATTCATAATCAAGTGATTCCAAAAGCCCATCAGTATGGAGTTTCTTCATGCGCTTTACACCGATATGACCTAAACGGCAGTGCCACAAATAAGTTGCACTATTGTTATCAACACTGCATCTTTTGGTTTCAACACTATGAATATGTGTATCACTACTATTGAGATTCAATAAAAATAGACCACTCTTCAAGGGTGCATGGCCATAAAAGTTATTGCTCATATAAATAGAACAACCATTATTCTCTGATTTAAATGAATAACCGTCTCGCATCAAACAAGATCCAGATATAATGTTCATGCTCAATGCTGGCACCAAATAACAATTATTTAGGTCTAAAACTAATCCCGATGGTAGATGTAGAGGTAGCGTGCCAACCGCGATCACATCGACTTTGGAACCATTTCCCACGCGCATCGTCACCTCATCCTTAGCCAATCTTCGCTTAATCCATAGTCCCTGTTTCGAGTTGCAAATATTAGCAACAGAACCAGTATCAAATACCCAGGTGCTACTGCGAGCATTAGTAAGGTACACATCAATAACATGTATATTACATATACCTTTGTTCACTTTGCCATCCTTCTTATCCACCAAATACTTGGGGCAGTTCCGCTTCCAGTGTCCAGTCTGCTTGCAGTAGAAGCACTCAGTTTCAGGCTTAGGTC
This sequence comes from Triticum aestivum, assembly GCF_018294505.1. Lineage (NCBI taxonomy): Eukaryota > Viridiplantae > Streptophyta > Magnoliopsida > Poales > Poaceae > Triticum > Triticum aestivum. Next base: position 520,081,742 of record NC_057798.1, on the reverse strand, counting down.
CAGACTTGGGTTTCTTCTCTTGAGTAGCAACTTGCTTGCCATTCTTTTTGAAGTTCCCCTTCTTATTCCCTTTGCCCTTCTTCTTGAAACTGGTGGTCTTGTTAACCATCAACACTTGATGCTCCTTCTTGATTTCTACCTCCGTGGCTTTTAGCATTGCGAAGAGCTCGGGAATAGTCTTGTTCATCCCTTGCATATTATAGTTCATCACACGAAGCTCTTGTAGCTTGGTGGCAGTGATTGGAGAATTCTGTCAATGACACTATCATCAGGAAGATTAACTCCCAGTTGAATCAAGTGATTATTATACCCAGACATTTTGAGTATATGTTCACTGACAGAACTATTCTCCTCCATCTTGCAGCTATAGAACTTATTGGAGACTTCATATCTCTCAGTCTGGGCATTTGCTTGAAATATTAACTTCAACTCCTGGAACATCTCATATGCTCCATGACGTTCAAAACATCGTTGAAGACCCGGTTCTAAGCCGTAAAGCATGGCACACTGAACTATTGAGTAGTCATCAGCTTTGCTCTGCCAGACGTTCTTAACGTCGTCAATTGCATCAGCAGCAGGCCTGGCACCCAGCAGTGCTTCCAGGACGTAACTTTTATGTGCAGCAATGAGGATAATCCTCAGGTTACGGACCCAGTCCGTGTAATTGCTACCATCATCTTTCAACTTTGCTTTCTCAAGGAACGCATTAAAATTCAACGGAACAACAACACCAGCCATCTATCTACAAACAAACATAGACAAGCAAAATACTATCAGGTACTAAGTTCATGATAAATTTAAGTTCAATTAATCATATTACTTAAGAACTCCCACTTAGACAGACATCTCTCTAGTCATCTAAGTGATCATGTGATCCAAATCAACTAAACCATGTCCGACCATCACGTGAGATGGAGTAGTTTCAATGGTGAACATCACTATGTTGATCATATCTACTATATGATTCACGTTCGACCTTTCGGTCTCCGTGTTCTGAGGCCATATCTGTATATGCTAGGCTCGTCAAGTATGACCTGAGTATTCCGCGTGTGCAACTGTTTTGAACCCGTTGTATTTGAACGTAGAGCCTATCACACCCGATCATCACGTGGTGTCTCAGCACAAAGAACTTTCGCAATGGTGCATACTCAGGGAGAACACTTCTTGATTATTAATGAGAGATCATCTTAAAAATGCTACCGTCAATCAAAGCAAGATAAGATGCATAAAGGATAAACATCACATGCAATCAATATAAGTGATATGATATGGCCATCATCATCTTGTGCTTGTGATCTCCATCTTCGAAGCACCGTCGTGATCACCATCGTCACCGGCGCGACACCTTGATCTCCATCGTAGCATCGTTGTCGTTTACGCCATCTATTGCTTCTATGACTATCGCTACCGCTTAGTGATAAAGTAAAGCAATTACAGGGCGTTTGCATTTCATAAAATAAAGCGACAACCATATGGCTCCTGCCAGTTGCCGATAACTTCGGTTACAAAACATGATCATCTCATACAATAAAATATAGCATCACGTCTTGACCATATCACATCACAACATGCCTTGCAAAAACAAGTTAGACGTCCTCTACTTTATTGTTGCAAATTTTACGTGGCTGCTACGGGCTTAGCAAGAACCGTTCTTACCTACGCATCAAAACCACAACGATAGTTCGTCAAGTTAGTGCTGTTTTAACCTTCGCAAGGACCGGGCGTAGCCACACTCGATTCAGCTAAAGTGAGAGAGACAGACACACGCCAGCCACCTTTAAGCACGAGTGCTCGTAACGGTGAAACCAGTCTCGCGTAAGTGTACGCGTAATGTCGGTACGGGCCGCTTCATCTCACAATACCACCGAACCAAAGTATGACATGCTGGTAAGCAGTATGACTTGTATCGCCCACAACTCACTTGTGTTCTACTCGTGCATATAACATCAATGCATAAAACCTAGGCTCTGATACCACTGTTGGGGAACGTAGTAATTTCAAAAAAATTCCTACGCACACGCAAGATCATGGTGATGGCATAGCAACGAGAGGGGAGAGTGTTGTCCATGTACCCTCGTAGACCATAAGCGGAAGCGTTAGCACAACGCGGTTGATGTAGTCGTACGTCTTCACGATCCGACCGATTCAAGCACCGAACGTACGGCACCTCCGAGTTCAGCACACGTTCAGCTCGATGACGATCTCCGGGCTTCGATCCAGCAAAGCTCCGGAGATGAGTTTCGTCAGCACGACGGCGTGGTGACGATGATGATGTTCTACCGGCGCAGGGCTTCGCCTAAACTCCGTGACGATATGACCGAGGTGGAATATGGTGGAGGGGGGCACCGCACACGGCTAAGGAACGATCCGTAGATCAACTTGTGTGTCTATGGGGTGCCCCCCTGCCCCCGTATATAAAGGAGCAAGGGGGGAGGCCGGCCGGCCCTTGGAGGGCATGCCAAGGAGGAGGAATCCTCCTCCTAGTAGGAGTAGGACTCCCCCTTTCCTACTCCTACTAGGAGGGGGAAGGAAGGGGGAGAGGGGGAAGGAAAGAGGGAGGCGCCGCCCCCTCCCCCCTCCTAGTCCAATTCGGACCAGAGGGAGAGGGGGCGCGCGGCCCACCCTGGCCGCCCCTCTCTCTTCCCCACTAAGGCCCATAAGGCCCATTACTCTCCCGGGGGGGTTCCGGTAACCCTCCGGCACTCCGGTTTTCTCCGAAATCACCCGGAACACTTCCGGTGTCCGAATATAGTCGTCCAATATATCAATATTTATGTCTCGACCATTTCGAGACTCCTCGTCATGTCCGTGATCACATCCGAGACTCCGAACAAACTTCGGTACATCAAAACTTATAAACTCATAATAAAACTGTCATCGTAACGTTAAGCGTGCGGACCCTACGGGTTCGAGAACTATGTAGACATGACCTAGAACTATTCTCGGTCAATAACCAACAGCAGAACCTGGATGCCCATATTGGTTCCTACATATTCTACGGAGATTTTTATCGGTCAAACCGCATAACAACATACGTTGTTCCCTTTGTCATCGGTATGTTACTTGCCCGAGATTCGATCGTCGGTATCCAATACCTAGTTCAATCTCGTTACCGGCAAGTCTCTTTACTCGTTACATAATGCATCATCCCGTAACCAACTCATTGGTCACATTGCTTGCAAGGCTTATAGTGATGTGCATTACCGAGAGGGCCCAGAGATACCTCTCCGACAATCAGAGTGACAAAACCTAATCTCGAAATACGCCAGCTCAACATGTACCTTCGGAGACACCTGTAGTACTCCTTTATAATCACCCAGTTACGTTGTGACGTTTGGTAGTACCCAAAGTGTTCCTCCGGTAAACGGGAGTTGCATAATTCTCATAGTTACAGGAACATGTATAAGTCATGAAGAAAGCAATAGCAATATACTAAACGATCAAGTGCTAGGCTAACGGAATGGGTCATGTCAATCACATCATTCTCCTAATGATGTGATCCCATTAATCAAATGACAACACATGTCTATGGTTAGGAAACTTAACCATCTTTGATTAATGAGCTAGTCAAGTAGAGGCATACTAGTGACTATATGTTTGTCTATGTATTCACACATGTATCATGTTTCCGGTTAATACAATTCTAGCATGAATAATAAACATTTATCATGATATGAGGAAATAAATAATAACTTTATTATTGCCTCTAGGGCATATTTCCTTCACTCACACCCCGCAGTCGAGTCAACAATCTGATCGATACGGGGGAGAGGGAAGTGATCTTTCGGGCAGGCCCGATTGATATGCTTGAAATCAATGCACATGCGAAGTGAATCGTCCTTCTTGGGGACCATGACGACATTGGCAAGCCACTCGGAGTGGTAGATTTCATGGATGAACTCTGCTACCAACAGTCGAGCCACTTCTTCGCTGATTGCTTTTCTCTTCTGAACGGCGGACCGCCGAAGGTGCTCTTTGACGGGTTTCGCCTTGGGGTCGACACGCAAACGATGCTCAGCCAGTTCTCTGGGTACACCTAGCATGTCAGAGGGTTTCCATGCGAAGATGTCCCAGTTCTCATGGAGGAACTGGATGAGCGCTTCTTCCTATTTGTTGTCGAGTGTTGTTGATATATGAGTCGGCGCAGCATTGGGATCAGTCGGGTGAATATGAATCGGCTTCGTTTCACCAGTCGGCTGAAATGCAGAGTCTGTAGCACTTCTTGGCTCGGAGCAAATCACTTGGATCTGCACTCTTCCGATACTCTTGGAATTCAACCGCCGCCATCTGTGCATCGGTGATTTTGGAACCTTTCTGGAAACATTCTTCTGCTTTCTGCCGATTGCCAGTGACTGTGATCACACCTTTGGGGCCAGGCATCTTCAGCTTGAAGTGTACATAACACGGTCGAGCCATGAAACGTGCGTATGTCGGCCTCTCCAGGATGGCGTGATAAGCACTCTAGAAATCCACGACTTCAAATGCCAACTTTTCTTTTCGGTAATGCTTGGAATCACCGAAAACCACGTCGAGAGTGATCTGGCTGAGTGATTCGGCTTTCTTTCCGGGGATAATGCCGTGAAAGCTCATATTGCTCTCGCTAAGCTTGGACATCGGGATGCCCATCCCCTTCAAGGTTTCAACATACAGGATATTCAGACCGCTACCACCATCCATCAGCACTTTTGTCAGTCGAGTGCTACCAACGATTGGGTCGACCACCAGCGCTTGCCTCCCGGGGGTGACTACGCGAGCAGGATGGTCTGACTGGTCAAATGTGATGGATTTCTGGGACCATTTTAGGTACGTGGTCGTCGTCGCCGGAGCAACCATATTCACCTCTCTGTTGATAACCTTCAACCGACTCTTGCTCTCAACATCAGCAAAAATCATGAGAGTGGAATTGACCTTGGGGTAACCGTCATCTTCCTCTTCCTCCTCATCTCTGTCAGACTCTTTCTCCTTCTCATTGGGTTGTTTCTCTTGGAACTGTTGGATCAGGAGTCGACATTGTCGAGTGGTATGCTTTGGGTAAATCAGATTACCTTCTTCATCTTTTTTCGTGTGGATGTGACACGGCAAATTCAGCACATCATTTCCTGCTTGATCCTTTACCTTTTTAGGGGGCCAGGGCCCCTTAGGTTTTCCCTCAAACTTTCCTTGAGCCACTGCCGCAATCTCACCGGGTGCCGCTGGCTCGGCTTTACGCTTCTGTTTCTGATTGGAGCCACCCCCACCGGCCTCTTGACCGACTGGTTTACTCTTCCCGCTACGGAGTCGATCCTCTTCTTCTCCGTTAGCGTACCGGGTGGCTATCTCCATCATCCGGGTCAGAGTCATATCCCCAGTCCGACCGAATTTCAGAACCAACTCTCGATACTTGACGCCTTCCTTGAAAGCGCACACTGCCTGATGCTCTGATACATTCTCAATGGTGTGATGCAAAGTGGTCCACCTCTGAATGAATTCCCTCGAAGTCTCATTCGGCTTCTGCACACAATGCTGCAACTCGGGCAACCCTGCTGGCCGCTTACACATGCCCTCAAAGGTTCTTACGAACACCTGAGATAGCTCTTCCCAACTGTGTATACTGCCTGGAGCCAACTGAGTCAAGCACGCTCGGGCCGACCCTTCCAACATAAGAGGGAGATGTTTCATTGCTATGTCATCGTTTCCGCCTCCAATTTGCACAGCCACTCGGTAATCTTCAAGCCAGGTTTCAGGCTTGGATTCTCCGGTGAACTTACTGACTCCTGTTGCCAATCTGAAGTTGGGAGGAATCACTGCCGCCCTAATGGCTCTGCTAAAACACTCTGGGCCTGAAACATGTAACCTGCTGCCACTTGGACGATCTCTGCCAAGGTCTTCTCTATGCGCTCTATTCCGGTCGACCAGGCCTTGGACGAGAATGGATCTCGCATCGAAGCCCGGCTCTCTTGGGTCGACTGGAGCTCTGCGCTCGTCTCTGTGACGGTGTCTGTCATCGTTCTGCCGAGGCACGTACGACGCACTCCTCGGAGGAGGTGTTGGCACTCGACGATGATTGTCACGGTCGAACTGACGATCATACTGCCCACGGTCTTCTCGCCGCAGGGGTGATCTTGGGCTATGGGCCGACTGAACTGTATCCGCTATCACGGATCTGCTGTGTATCCTATTCCGCGACTGAGGCACTGCAGAATTCTGCTCTCCTGCTGCTCGGAGCAAGGCCCGGATCTGCTCCAACCCTTGGCCAGCCTCTGACTGGGAAGGTTGAATCGACTCTGCAATTCGGGCCGCAGCTGTGAGGTTCTGAATCGGAGTACGGTATACCTTAGGTGGAGGTGGGAAAAGCTGTCGTCGACTGGACTCAGGGACTCGCTCCCGAGCTCGCTCGTCGAGAGCGCGCTGCAAGTTCTCCAGTCAAGTGTGCTCAGCCAAATTAGCCAAGCGCGCCTCCTCCAAGGCCCGAGCCTCGGGAGTTTCTCCAACGATGGGCATGTGGAGTGCGTCCATGTTGCGACGACGAAGTTCCTCCCTCTGCTGCGAAGAGAGAGGTTCGGGATGATACTCCTCGTGGACCCGTGACGGATCGCCGCCAGCATCTTCGCCGTCCTCGCGGCGAAAGCCAGGTGGGCCACGCGGACCATTGACCATCAGGACTTCAGCCGCAGGATCACTGCTATCGCACTCGGATGCAGTCTCCGCGGAGCCAGTAGACAGATCGAACAGGCCGTGGAGAGTTTCGTCGGGCTCGATTGCCGCAACTTGATGGGTGGCCGAACGCCGAGCCACCACATGCTTCACCCATCGCTGAAGCAGCGACCGACCGGATCGCTTGCGGCGGCGAACAGCAGGGAGGGAAGACGCCATCGGAGCCGACTGATACTGGGTCGACGGCTGCCGAAGAAGGACGCCACGAACGCACGCGCGAAAGTGCGTCGCCCCTCGGACGAGGAGCGCCTCAACGTCGAGTGGAGCTTCCTGAAGCCACACCGAGTCATCGGCGACGAAAACGAGCGCGCCGAGACGGATCTCGCGGCCCTCAACCAACTCGCCACCGGAAACCATGATGATGATCAGAAAAACTTGCAACTTCACCAATAAGTCGCTAAGACACCGGCCCCACGGTGGGCGCCAACTGTCGTGGTTCTAAGTCTGACAGTAGAAAGGGGGTAGGTATGGAGAGGCAAGATCTCAGCTATGGCGAAGGTGTACACACGAGGTTTTACGAGTTCATGCCCTTCACGGTGGAAGTAACAGCCCTACGTCTCAGTGCCCGAAGGCGGTCGATTGGATTATGTGTGTGATATTATAGGGGGTGCGAACCCTTGTGCCAGAGGAGGAGGGTGGCTTATATAGAGTTCGCCAGGACCTCTCCCGCCCTCCATTACAAGGGAGTTAATGTACATAAAGTGGTGGCGTTACTGGTAACGCCAGCCTTAAATGCTATTAATGGCCTTAAAGACTACAGAGTGAATGCGTGTCCTTTGCACGCTGAGTAACTCCTGGTCTTCGGGAGGTCGAGTGATTCTCTTGTTAGTCGAGTGACAGTAGGTAGGGAGACTCCCGAGTGACATGATGTCAAGTGGATTGCACTCGACACCTTTGACCGAGGGTCTCACGGAGCCTCTTGACCTTCTTGCCTTCTTGGATAGTGACTTTGGGTAGGACGTATAGGTCAGGCCTGTGACCCTACTCCAGGTCTGTATCCTCATCAGGGGCCACCGCGTGCTGGGCGCTAGCCGTGCCTTCAATGGGTCGGTGACTTCAAGGTCGCCGTCGCGTCGGAGGCATCGTGCGGGTGTGGGCGTCGCGGAGGGCTGGTCGTAAATACCGAGCGTGACGCCGCGGGGTACTCCGTGCTGGGAGGTACCAGGGGCCGCGGTTACCGGCGCCGCCTCATCGCAAGGACGCGGGTCTAGAGTCTAGACCGCATCGTCCGCCGTTCCCTCGGGCTGGGACTCGTCGTCTGCCACGCCGGGGCCGAGGACGCATGCCACGGCGACCACGACCACGGGAAAAACTATGGTGACGAATCTGATTTTCGAGATGCAATCGATTTTTTTTTACCGATTTGCAGTAGAGGTTCTGGGATTGTGTCCTTCAAATTTTGGTCGATGGAGGCCAATCTCCTCTGTTATTCCTGTCCTTGATGTCGTCAGGCAATTTTGGTCGACCAGTAGAAGAAACAACGACATGATGTCCTCAGGCAATTTTGTTTTTCTTACCTATTTGCCTGTTCTTCCTATATCCCAATCTTCTTTTGCATGTTGTTCTTCTTCTCCCTGTTTTCTCTGGGCCTTATGCTCTCGATAGAGACAAAGTGCTGATAACGTGTTTGAACTATTCAAGAGGCAAATCGAGAGAGACAACAATGAATCGAACTATTCTTTATTGATGATCAGGAACAGGCGCCTTGGAGGGATGCGACCGCCCATAGAGGCGCCGTTCCAAGAACTGTCGTGACGGTTTGCTGGAGTCCGTACGTAATAACCGCCAGGGTTATAAACCTCTGAATTTGATCTATTTCTCTTGGGTTAAACATCTCACTTAGAAACTTCTAATGTTCTGGAATCTACAATTTTATATTAATTGAAATAACACTACTTATGGTACGAGGCTCATATGAATTTGCCAATGCCCAAGTCTAGCTTCTACATGTAGGCATTGCAGCTGTACTGACATTTTAGTCTATGATAGTAATGTTTGTAAAATTTGTACCGAGAGGAGAGTACCATGTCAATGCATGCACAATAATCATTCGCTTCACTGTAACTTCGATTCACAATCTGCCATGTGTTAATAATCAAAGGAGAAAGAAATGGCGGTTGGCGATGCATATTCGGTACAGAGCGATCTCTCCTTTCCAGCCAAAACACAATCTAGCCGTACAGTAGCAAACTAACATGTAGATTAATAGATCCCTTGAAAGCAGGAGGTGAGGGGGTGCGAAGGAAATGAAGGACATCAATGGACCTCATGTCCGATTAAACGCTGCAGTTTGCTTGCATCAAGCTTATGGTTAGCATCTTGGTTGCCACATGCAAACTCCAACCATTTCGCAAAGCATCTGCATTCAAGAAGAACAAGCAACAACCTGTACAGTTAGTGCATCAGCAGATGGAAAAAGTATGTTTAAAAGAAGACCAGCTAGACGGAACTCCCAGCTAGACTCTCTCTCTCTCTCTCTCTCAACAGACGTGTAACTGACAAATGCGGAAACTACGTAATCAGCAGTACAATGCAATTCTGGATAAACAAGGCACAACAGCAATAAATCAGTACATTACCTGTGAACATTTAGTTGGTAAAATCGAAACATCGATAGATTAGGCGATTCTGGACAAGCTAGGCAACCAAACTAGCAATAAATTTGGAACTTGAAAGATGGAAACAGCAAGATAGGCCATTCTAAATTATATTTATGCAAGAAGAGAGTGACAGATATAAAACAGTTTGGGCACTGCAAAGAATATAGCAAGTGCTCATTGGTGCTGGACTTTAGGATTTTTGTTCACAGGGAACCTATATATGCAACATAGGATTTGGGGATAGATGAAGCACCAAAATCACATTGTCATTCCAGAACAAGCACTCATCTTATAAGCTGAAAGTGGGCAAAGTACCTGGTAGGGAAGCCAAATTCACCAGCATCGTCAGCAAGGTTCCTCAGACCTTCAAATATTTCTGTTGATCAAAGTAACATTTAAACTCGAGGAAAACTCGCCTTGCTGCGTCCATGGTGTCTCAATATGTTCAATGATGTCAACATTTGATGGTATTTGGATTGCTTCATAAAAGGTTACTGGCTGAGCACCGATAAACAGGTTGCCATGAAACGTGATAGTCTCACCCAGCTTCACAGCGAGAACTGAACGAGATAATGGTAATATTATTGGCATGGAATGGACAAGGTCAACAAGCCCCAGCCCAGGTGCTCTAGAGCGTACAGATTGCTCATGCATAGAAACATAATCTCCTCGGTCGACAGATAATATGCTGCTGGCTCCTATGCCCTGGTCTACTGAAACCAAACCACTGATCGAGTATGTCTTACCAGTTCGTGGCAGCTTCAGCTTGATTTCAACATTGAGCTCTACGGCTCCTGTTAAGACAGCATAGACCACAAGTACCTGGCCGCCGCCATAATTCATGGTCTTTGACATAGTTTGATTATAACAGGAGAACCCGTCGTCCAAACACATGAAAATGTCATCAGTATCACTATTCATGGTCTTGGTTGTACTTGGAATGATCTCAAGGTAAGATCCAGCTTCGGACGAAATGGCCAAATCTGGCCCAGAAAGCCGGAACCCATGAGTATCATTACGTGAATAGATAACATGACTGCCCCGATCTTCATGCACAAGAATGGCTTCTATGTCACGCAGCTTCATACCTTTGAGGCATACAGTGAAGATCTGAAGAAGTGTTTTACCAGGACCAGCTAGCGATTGTGGCTGCCCCTTGTTAGCACCGTCATCGCTGCCAGGTGTTCTAGGTAATGGTGGTTGAGCCTGCTTTTTTCCTTTTTTGTCCTGACCACCATCATCCTCACCCGATGACCGCGAAGGTCCTGATGATGATCCATCCTCAGCAGTGTCCAACACTACTTTTCCAGGACCAATCGAGTTGAGAACCAGATATAATACAAGTGCTAACTCATCAACTGTGTGTTCACTTATCTTCTTTGCCAGCGTTTTTTCAATACTTGTCTTCATATTATCAAGAGCCCACTCCCGCAGCTCCAATGACATATCCTTCCAATGCCATATGCAATAGATGAGAACTTCAGTGAAGCTTAGGCCACCTAACACAGCGTCACAGACCGTGTTTATCCTTGCAGGCTCATTCAGCATAAAATTAATGGTCATTACAGCTCGTCTGACAGCATATGGAGCATTACAAAGTGAACAGCCCTTGTGATGACCAGGATTACAGCCATGGTTTGAGAGCACGTGTATGGCATCAAACCAAGGATCTTCCCCCAATTTGAGTTCACACATTTTTGCCGCTAACTGTTCATTCTTCAAAAACGGCGGGGTCGGGTTAATCATGTTGACATAGTCACAATTGAAGCCCACTAGAACTGCTCCAGGAATTGTGGCAACAACCACTTTTTTTGTATCTTTAAGTGCAGGGCCCATCTCATACACTTGCTCTTCCTTGTTGCTGAAGGCCATGGTGTAAGCATTATGATTTTTTACGTGGACAGTAGTATAATCATCATCTCTGCCTATTAGTTTCAGTCGGAACCATTTCAAAGGAACTCTGTTGAACTCCACTTGATATGGGAGCAGATAACAACTTTTTATCTTCGCTTTCTCCCGACCCTTCACTAATCTGACACGGAAATCATCTATCATGCTCCTATGGCTTTCAAGCGTCATGTCATATGTTACTTGCTCGATTTCTGGTTCCCTGCTTCCAGAGTATATTGCAAGAATTTACTTAGCCTTCATCTTAAAAGATGCATACCAAATATCTTAAGAATAACAATAACAAAGACTTGGTTGTCGCAAAGACTGAACCATTTAGGAAGCAAGGCAGAGTTTAAGAACCAAAGGCAGAGTAGAAGCAAAGGCAAAGTACAATACCTTTCCAGTTGTACTGCATCCCAGGTTTCTTGAAGAAGTTTGAGTTTTTTGTTTACATTAGGAACAAAAGAGATGGAATCGTCCTTTGTTGACAAACTTGATAGCATATTTGTTTGGACATGTAACCAATCACGTGTTTCCTCAATTACTTGCTTGAACTGCAATACAAAAAATAAAAGACCAGATAAAATATTACTTCACAATGGCATCATAAATACGGTAATTCTAAATTCAGGTCTGCTTCTTTGTGGTTATTGACTTATGTCATACCATATCTCTTTCTCTTTTCTTAATTGTTCTATACTTGGCTTCCTGCGACGATACAAGATCATCGTAATAGCTCAATTTTCTTCTAAGAGAATCAGCCGTAGTATATTTCTTTTCATAATCGTTCTTCCGAGCCAGTATTCCTTTCTGAACCTGCATTAAGACAACAAGATACCCGTTACCCATTTATTGCCTCTTATCCCACAAAACGTAATGACATGCAACAATTTGCATAGAATGGTGAAAAAAGCAGACCAAGTTAACATGGTTGTAATTCTGATCGAGCTGCAGATCATCATCATCCAACTGATCCTTTAACTCTTTTAACAATTGTTCCTCATCTTTCTTGACAAATACTGTGATCTACAAATAACAACCATGCATCAGCATTTGTACATAATCCTGAGAGAACTGGCGAAAAGGTTAGATTTATCAAACCTTAAGCATGTCGGAAACCATCAATCTTAATTTCTCTCGTAAGCCCATTTTCCTCTCATTTTCGCGGGCGGCAGAAATTTCATCAACCCCTAACTCCGGAACCTCCGTCATTTGCTCCTAGAATTTTATGAGGAGTAAAATATGAGAAGTTATTTGTATAGCTTCACCTCCACAACGGTAAAATGGGTTCGTTTTTCTTTTTAGCATAGCTAGAAAATCTTTGAATTATAGGGAAAATTATGCAACTTACTAAGACAGATAACATTTTGATAAATGACATATCACCACAACATATATATCATTTAGGAAGTAATTATAATCCATAAACACAGTATTTTATACCTTGATTGATAAAACCACATCATCATTAACCTGCATAATATAATGAAAAATTGTTAAGAAACTGTTTCGCAACACTAAACAAGTGTAAAGTAAGGATAGTGCAGCATACTTTGCAGTTTAGCAGGCCCTCCTTCAGTTTTTTTTTGTATAGGAGCATTAGTCAGGTCTTTGGAAGCAACATTTTGAATGGTGCAGTATATGGCACAGCCCTTGACAACACTCTCATCAGCAAATTTCACGTCTCCAGTAGGTTTTTGCTTGAATACATCTTGAAGATAGTTATGTAACGCAAAAATCTGAACGCCCGGCCCAGTCAATACAACACCATTGACTATATTCTGTTGATCTAAACCAGTTTCCCCTATTTCAACTCCAGCTTGGATGAGGGACTTTTTGAACAATTCCTCCATACGATTCAGTATGGGACCACAGATTTCAAAGAACATTAATTCAGTTATTTCCTTGCCATCATACGTATTTATTGAGTCTTCTCCTTTTTTCCATTTGATCCCGAACCTTCCAGCATTGTACTCAGTTTTCTGGAAATGTCTCGCCATAGCATCAAGAAAATCTTTCTCGGCAGTAGACGAATCGTTCAAATAAGAAAGAACCTCAACACTATTTTTCCCTAACCTAACAATGCTAACCTGCAACATAGTTTTGCCAACATCCACAAAGATAACATGGTGGTATGTGTTTTGCAGGAGAAGCTTCCGATTGATTCCATGATAAATGGCAGTTGCGGTTGTTGAGTTAACCAGGGAAACCTGACTCAATCCAGCAATGTAAGCAGCTTGGCATACAGCAGTGCGCTGGGACTGGGTGAAGTGGCTGGGAACAGCAATGCAACACTCTCCCACGGTGACACCAAGGGCTCTTTCGGCTGTGATCTTCAGGTCAGTGATTAACATTGCCAACACTTGAGTGGGAGTGAATCTTACATCAGAACCTGGAAAAGCTACAAGCAGGAGATTGCTATTCTGCTCCTTCACAACCCATTGATGCAACTCTGGGACAGATTGAAGATCCGACATGCTCCTTCCGATTACTTCCATGATATGATAGAAGCAATTATCCCCGCCAACAGCATCCTTGCCGGTGAATCTTTGCCTCCCATCAAAACGAACTGCTGCGGGAGTTCAAATTTACCATGTTGGTTCCTAGCAATCTGGTACAGCATACTGCTGCCCTGAATAAAGGACACGCGCCATGTGTCACTGCTCAGATCAAACCCCACCAGACCGCCCTGTTCGGTACCAAGTACCGAGCTTTCCGTTGAGAAGGTTGCTGTAGCAGCCATCGCACGGGCTACCAGTTCCAGAATGAGAGGCCGGGGAAGAAAACGCGGGCACGAGGAGGCTGGAAGTCGTCGGCAACAAACGGCGTGCGGTCGGGAGCACGCGGCGTTGCAGGAAGGGGAACGACGGAGAGAGCACCGTCGGGGAAACGCGGCGGCGCTGAGAGGCTAAGCGCGGCCAGGAGCAGCTACGCGAACGGCCGCGCTAGAGTTTCTACTCCTCTCGCGACCGTGTCCTGAAGGTGAATGCTGGCGATAACTGCGTCCGGGAGATGCGACGGCTGCAAAAGGGTAGGGCGGGAGTGGAGACGGCGAACGGCCGGGGATCAGGGAGATGCGACGGCGGCAAGAGGCTATGGCGGGAGTGGAGACGGCGAATGGCCGGGGATCATGACCGGCGGCGCTAGGGTTTCTACCCCTCTCGAGATCGTGTCCAGCGGAGTGAAGGACTGAAAGTGAATGCTGGCGAAAGCTGCGTCCGGGAGATGCGACGGCGGCAAGAGGCTAGGGCGGGAGTGGAGACGGCGAAGGGCCGGGGATCATGACCGGCGGCGCTAGGGTTTTAATTCCTCTCGCGGTTGTCTCCAGGAGAGCGAGCGTGAGTGGTCTCCTACGCGAGCGAGAGGGCATGGTGGGTTTTTCCCCTTTTGAGGCAGAGGGGGGGTCCAAGACCGCCAGTGTAGCCGTCTCACTGTCTCAGCCTCTTCGCTCGGCTCTGCTCTCAGCTCAGCGGGCCGGCCCAATAAATCTGATTTTGGAAAGGTTCTACATACCCGAATTTTGCGATTTCTTCTATGTTTTTTGTTCTTGTTTTTTCATGTACTTTTTCTATTGGTTTTCACTAGCAAAAGGACCCATGCGTTGCAACGGGGTAATAAAATTATGTATTGGCCACTTATCACAATGAGTATTATTCAATGTCTGAAGATTTTGACCCTCTCGCAACTGGTTGATGTGCACTTGTTAGATACTAATCTAAAACTTCATGAGGTAATTCAACACTAATAATCAAATTCTAATGCACAAACTAAATTCTCACATGAGCCATCCTCAAGAAATGTAGCCATCTAGGTGAACACACTACTGGCTCTAGATATCAATGGAGTGGTACTCTCCATTAATTCTTTTCATTCGAATAAACATGAAGATATCTATTTGACTTGGATTGCCTGGAAGAAGAAATAAACCCGCGTGCTGATGCGGGTCATTGTCCGGACCATGAATCATATCCCGTGTGTTGTGAAAGATACAAATAAACTGGAGAGTTTGTGTGGTATTCGAGAGTTTACCTACCGTGCTGCACTGAGATGTATCCCAATCTGTTTGTTTCTACTTGGCCTTGTCTTCCATTTGATTTGAAATTGTTGGCAGTTGTGCTACTATCTACATGCAACATTAATATTTTAAACAAGAAAATGGTACTATTTAGATATGTATGTGAAAGTGGCATGTAAAGTTTCACCAGATATAAACTGCAAAAAAATAACTTACCGATCAAGCTATTTGATCATGGAAAATATTGGCTAGTTTGGTTGGAGGCCTCACAAAAAATTGCCTGCCCTGGACCTTCCCTCGGATCTGCCTGAAGGTTGTTTGCTTGGTGTCCTCAATAAGCTCGGCCTGGAGCATTCCATGATCATTAGCCTGGCAGGAGTACCAGGCTTGGTTGTTAGCCTGGCCCAGGCGCTCAAAATCGGTTGCCTGGCAAGCACCTGGATGTTAAAATCCACTTTTCACACGATGTTATACTTCATGATGTGATCGATCAAGAGTTGTTTATTGGCTGACAAATGAAGTTAGTGCTTGCCTGGTTCAGGACATCATCCAAACGCACCAGGGAGACTTAGCTTGGCCAGGCACTTTTTTACAAATTTTCAGGACGAAGCCATGCACAACTTTTCACATGGAGCTATGGACTCCAACCAAACTAGCTCTATATGCCACATCAATAGATTACCCATGAATTGATCAAATTTTAATGTTGGATTTTGATCGGAATAAACTACCTTGGTTTCCCTGGCACCACCTATGCATGTTGACGCCGCATAGGCACCATCGACGTTGAGCTTGGTCCATCCGGCTGGAGGCGGCGTCCGCTGTTCTGGTGGGTGGTCAGCTAGCATTGGTCTATCCCGAGTTGCAGTACATCCCCGGCCCAGCTCACATGCAATAACATATTTGCCCTTTGTATGATCATCTTGTGGGTGTTACTGTATGGACAACAGGGACTTGATATAGCTTCGCACGAACCGCTGCAAGGCCTCGATTGGAAGAACAGGTTTGTTATGCACCACTTCAATGTGGCAGTGTCAAATGTGCCCTAGTGTCATCATCAGCACCATCTCCTCATTCTCAAAACATCTCTCCAGGAGCTGCAGGAGCCACTCTGTACCCGTGCGTTCCACTTCTTCGAGCTTCGACATCGACCAGTCCTCCGCCATGGCACTCTAGAGGGCGCATCCCATCGGGCACCTACAGAACACGTGGAATGTGTCCTCTCGTTCCACCCCACAAAGAAGGCATACATCAGATTTTGCAAGCTTACGCTCTGCTTTAATTTCCATCGAAGTGAGCTTGCGTCACGTAGGAATGATACTTCATCAACAAGTGCTTGAAAAGCGCAACCAACCCTTGCTCGTCTTGACTATCCAATTTGGTCCTCGCCTATTAAAAAGAATGAAATCTTGTGTCTTCTGCCAGTAGAAACACATGCACTAATTACCATTAATAACATTAGTACATTACTTACACGTAAGTTGCGGAGGAAGATTGGAAATTGTTCTTTGTCTGTGGTATAATCTTTCCATGAGGGAAAGATGCGCACAAAGTTCCTGACAATAATATAAGCTTTGTCTTCTAAACAGGGAAGAAGTGGAATAGGGGTCCTATTTGCTGCAATTGAGGCTCTCTCTCGTTCGAAAAGAGATTTGGCAACTAGATTTGGTGTACTCTTTGCTAGAATGGGGGTTTTGCATCGTAGAGTAGGTGCTATGTCAACTGGCATCATCATACCGTTTGCTGCAGTTGGGTCTGCTGAGTTGGGCATCAAAGATGGCCAGTGTAGTAGGGCAAGAGTCTGCTAGAGTTGGGGCCGTGTTTTGTGGGTCTGGTGATATTGCAGCTACACCTAATGGGCTATTTGATTTATCAGGTGTCGGAGATATACCCTGTGGTGTAACCCGGCCGAACGTATGACCCGACCAGACTTGGCGACTCACTGGTGACCCGACGACTGACTAGTAACCCACCCAGAGTTGGCGGTTCATTGGTGACACGACAGGTGGGTCAGAGGGGCGAAAGACCCGATGGCCCAGAAGGCGGCTCATGGAAGGCCGATTTAAGAGGAAGGGCATAAGGAATATTTCTCTTACAAAGGAAGCAAGAAGCAAGACTAGGATTCCACTTGTAATAGAATAGTCCTAGTCCTACTAGGACTCCACATGTAACCCGCCCCTCCAACTTATATAAGGAGGGACAGGGCACCCCAAGAGGGACAAGTTTTCACAAGTTGAGACAGACAAATCAATAGCTCCCGAGCTAGAGGTAGCGAAAGAGCACCCTTGTAATCATGAGCATCATCATCATCATCAACATCAATGAAGTAGGATGTAGGCTTTTACCTCCACCGTGAGGGGCCGAACCTGGGTAAAAAACCTCGCATCTCTCACCCCACTCAACCCCTCTCAAGCTACCACATAGATGCAGAAGAGGTGTCTAGAGGGTAGCAATTTTTAAGTTTTTTAAGTTGAGGTTGGAAATTAGCAAAATTTCAAGCATTCACAATACAATTCAAGCAAGCATGCAAAGAGTATATGAGTAGCGGAAAGTAAAGCATGCAACTTGCAAGAAAGTGAAGGGATGGGATTGGAGCGTGCAAACGCAATTGGAGACACGGAGATTTAGGTGGTGCTATCGTACATCCACGTTGGTGGAGACTTCAACCCACGAAGGGTAAGGGTTGCGCGAGTCCACGAAGGGCTCCACCCATAAAGGGTCCACGAAGAAGTAACCTTGTCTATCCCACCATGGCCATCGCCCACGAAGGATTTGCCTCACTTGGGTAGATCTTCACGAAGTAGGCGATCTCCTTGCCCTTACAAACTCCTTGGTTCAACTCCACAATCTTGACGGAGGCTCCCAAGTGACACCTAACCAATCTAGGAGACACCACTCTCTGAAAGGTAATGGATGGTGTGTTGATGATGAACTCCTTACTCTTGTGCTTCAAATGATAGTCTCCCAAACACTCAACTCTCTCACACAAATTTGGCTATGGTGGAAAGATGATTTGAGTGGAAAGCAACTTGGCGAAGGCTAGAGATCAAGATTCTTGTGGTTGGATTGGAATGTCTTGGTCTCAACACATGAGTAGGTGGTTCTTTCTTAGAAAATGAATGCTGGAAGTGTAGGCACGTTCTGATGGCTCTCTCCACGAATGAAGAGTGGGTGGACAGGTATATATAGCCTCCACACAAAATCTAGCCGTTGCACACAGATTCCCAAACTCGGTGAGACCGAATGGTGAAACTCGGTCAGACTGATTTGGTTCAAAATGTGAAGGTTAGAGTTTTCGGTGGGACCGACAAGGTCAACTCAGTGGGACCGATGTGCTAGGGTTAGGGTAAAACCTCAACTCGGTTTGACCGATTACACAAACTCGGTGAGACCGATTTTGGTAATAAGCAAATAGAGAATTGGTCAAGCAAACTCGGTGGGACCGATTGCATATTCCGGTGGGACCGAAATTATTGCAACAGAAAACAGAGAGTTTGCAAGCCTATCTCGGTGAGAACGAGGTCCCATCGGTGAGACCGAACTGATTAGGGTTTATGGCAGTGGCTATGTCAAATGAACTCGGTGGCGCCGGATAGATCAAATCGGTGGGGCCAAGTTTGACTTTAGCTTTAGGACATATGTGGATATGAGAAAGTGGTTGAGGGCTTTGGAGCATATCACTAAACACTTTGAGCAAGCAAGCCATTAAGCAACACCTCATCCCCTTGTAATAGTATTGGCTTTCCTATGGACTCAATGTAATCCTGGATCACTAAAATGAAAAATGTAGAGCCTTGAGCTTTTGCCAATGTTTGTCCTTAGCATCTTGAAGGGGTTCCACATCCTCTTTTCCATGCCACTCCAATGTTGAACTTACCTGAAATATACTGGATGAAAATATTAGTCCAACAAGAGATATGTTGTCATTAATCACCAAAATCACCCAGGGAGCACTTGTGCTTTCAATCTCCCCCTTTTTGGTAATTGACGACAACATACAACAAAGCTTTAGATAAAGATATTGGGAAAATCAAGTAAAGCTTTGGAAAGACATGTAACATTCATTAGCTCCCCCTACATGTATGCAATCATGTGATTATGGAATATGAAAGCATGAGAATGCATAAGCATGACAGAGCAAGCAATGAGTTACATGTATATTGGCTATATGCATCAGAGCAAATGGTGTAGAAACTGGAAATATACCTTCATGTTCATGAGTCTCTCTTGCAAACAATATATACCACAACAAGAGATCTTCATGCATATGAGTGTGATGCATATACTTACCTTGTGGTCTTGAGCTAACTATGAAAGAGATGAACCTGAGTAAACAAGGTAAGATAACACAAGAACATCTACTAGACAGAGCAAGAATGAGAGACCACAAGAGTACCAAGACTGGGATGACATGTAGAGTGTGAGTACTAGGTACTCTAGTTGGTTATAGACATGTCCCCAAGAATAAAGATATGCAATGAATTCGAAAGATTTTCTTCCCTTAGGTGTCTTTCTCCCCCTGAATCTGACATTGGATAATGGGAGAATATAGTGTAATAGAAAATCAGAGCAAACAAGAAAATCAGAGCAAAATAATCACAACCTATACTATCATGTCTTTCCCCTCTTGAAGACATGAGACAACTTTCCTCTTAAGAATAATAAGCATCAGGAGAAGCTTTAGGTGTGCAGTCTCTCTTATGTGATAAGCTTTGATGTGCTCTCTCTCCCCCTTTGACATCAGTTTCCAAGAAGGGATCTTCTAGAACATGACTCAAGTAGGTTTGGTCCTTGAGTCACATTTACAAAGCAACATGTAATGGGATGCTGGTAGAGGACAAGTATCATTGAGTGGAGATGGAACAAATATGCAGGATGCAAATGACAAAGTATTTTTCTCAGCATTGAAATCGGTAACACCAAGTTGTTATTTTCGGTGGCACCGAGATAGTTCGGTTTAGCCAAAGGAAACAAACCGGTGAGGCCGAGTTCAACCCAGAGAAAAACAATTGTCACCTCAGCTCACTTAGGCAAATAAGATATCACAAGGATTTACAAGGAATTAACTAAAGGATTTGCAATGAATTGGATGCAGGGCATGCAGAACATAACAGAGAAAAGGAAAAAAAATCTAGATGAAGTTTATTTTTGAAAAGGGAACAAGCATGCAAGAGACAAATGCAAGAACACAGAGAAACAATAGAGAACTTCATCCAGAATTGGTCGGTGACGAAGTCGCTTATGTTAGAGTATATTGACTTAGGAGTCAAGTGAAGACACTTGATCATAGGTCATACTCATCGTTTAAGATCAAAATGGGGTTGCCATTTTTCGTTGAAGCATTTTGATGTATTCTCGTCTTGTTGAGTTACTTTGACCCATGTCTTTGGGTAAAGCTCTCTAAGATGGAATGACATACCTCTAGTGGTGGTGTTGATCTTGATCATGTAGTTGAACATGTGTAGGGTGCTCAAAGTTGATGTAGTTCATCAAGAGTTGGGAGCACCACTTGTAGTTGAAGTTCATCTACCTACATGGGTCAGTCTTGCAAGGAAGAGCACTTGTGTATCCAAAATGACAATCATGAAATTTGATGTAAAGAAATTGTCAAAGGATATATTGAAAGGATTTGTGGTTCCTTGTCTTCAACCACCATTTTGTAGAGACTTGGAGATGTAGAGATTGCTTTGAATGTGATTGAGTTGCAATCTCATAGAGTTGGGCTTATCCAAGTACCTACAAGGGTTAGATAGCATGCAAGCGTACAAGTATATCCAAGACATATGATCATCATCATAAGAGAAATATCAAGGATTAGTCATAGAAAGGCTCATGCCTTGCATGCATCCAAATGGAGTTTCTACTCCAAGTTTGAGGCATCAATGATGTTCAATTCACCTCTCAAACGGAAAAACACTTTCTCATCAAGCGGTTTGGTGAATATATCCACCAATTGCTTATCGGTACGAACATGCTTAAGTTTGATATCTCCCTTAGCAACATGATCTCGAATGAAATGATGATGAACTTCAATATGCTTAGTTTGAGAATGTTGCACGGGATTATGAGCAATCTTAATAGCACTCTCATTGTCACAAAGCAATGGAACATTTTTCACATATATCCCATAATCTTTAAGAGTTTGGGTCATCTAAAGTAATTGAGCACAACATGAACCGCGGCAATGTATTCCGCTTCGGCAGTGGATAAGGATACCGAGTTTTGTTTCTTGGAGGACCAAGACACAAGAGATCTACCAAGAAACTGACAAGTACTTGAAGTGGACTTTCTATCAACCTTGTCACCGGCATAGTCCGAATCGGAGTAGCCAACAAGATCAAAAGAAGACCTCTTAGGGTACCAAATGCCAAAACTTTGTGTACAAATTAAGTATCTCACTATCCTTTTCACAGCCTTAAGATGACATTCTTTGGGGGCCGTTTGATACCGTGCACACATGCACACACTTAGCATGATATCAGGATGGGAGGCACATAGATATAACAACGAACCAATCATAGAGCGGTAGACCTTTTGGTCAACCCGTTCGCCATCCTTAGTCAAGTCAAGATGTCCACTAGTAGGCATGGGGGTACTCATACCTTTGCATTCTTGCATGTTGAACTTCTTGAATAAGTCCTTGGTGTACTTTGTTTGAGAGATAAAGGTTCCCTACTTAGTTTGCTTGATTTGCAAACCAAGAAAGAACTTGAGTTCACTCATCATAGACATCTCAAACTTCTCCGACATTAGCTTTCCAAACTTTTCACTAAGATGAGGGTTAGTTGAACCAAATATGATATCATCAACATAAATTTGGCACACAAATAATTTTCCATTAACCCTTTTAGTAAAGAGTGTAGAATCAATTTTACCAATTTCAAAGCCTTCTTCAATAAGAAATTTAGTCAAGCATTTATACCATGCTCTAGGAGATTGTTTAAGACCATAAAGAGCTTTGTGGAGTTTGTAAACATGGTCGGGTTTCTTGGGATTAACAAAGCCGGGAGGTCGTTTAACATAAACTTCCTCCTCAATTTCACCATTAAGAAAAGAACTTTTGATGTCCATTTGATATAAGGTGATGTCATGATGATTGGCATAAGCAAGTAAGATGCGAATGGACTCAAGTCTAGCAACGGGGGCATATGTCTCACCGTAGTCCATACCTTCAAATTGAGTGTAGCCTTGAGCAATGAGACGAGCCTTGTTGCATACAACTTGTCCATCTTCATCTTGCTTGTTCTGAAACACCCATTTTGGTTCCAATGACATTGTAGTATTGTACTTCATAGGGCTTTTCAACCAACATCCACACTTGGTTCCTCTCAAAGTTGTGTAGCTCTTCGTGCATGGCATTTATCCAATCCGGATCTTCCATTGCTTTTTCAACCTTCATAGGTTCAATGCTAGAAATGAATGAGTAATGTTCACAAAAATTAGCCAAATGAGTTTTAGAGCGAGTAATTCTCCCAGGAATATCATCAAAGATTTGTTCGACAGGATGATCTCTTGAGACTCTTGCTCGAACTCGTGAGAGCTTTTGTTTGGGTCGGGGTGGAACATCCTCTTCATTGTCTTATTCTTCCTCTTGTCTTTCTTCGTTGTTGTTGGCGTTGTTGTTCTCCCGTGGAGGTGGAGAAGGAGGTTATCGAGGCTCATCTTGTTGTACACCCTCGTTTTCATCGTCTTGATGTGTCCCACTCGTGGATGCCTCCAAGTCAACTTGTGGTTCACCTTAGCGTGAAGTTGAGGCTTCCACTTGGACGGACGAGGTACTCTCCTTCACCTCCGTTGGGCGAATCTTGCCAATAGCACTACAAAAAAAATACACTTCCGTGATGATACGTGTTTGTCACGGTAGGTCACGTTTTCTGTCATGCATGTACATCCATGACAAATTTATGACAGAATCAAGATAGTCATACTTGTGTTGTCGTAGAAGTGTTCCATGACATTACCAAAATTATCATCACGGAAGTGTCCACTTCCATGATGATAAATCACGCGTCATAGAAGTGCTTTCATCAAGGGTGACCGACACGTGGCATCCATCGTAACGGGACGCTGTTAACCGCTGTTAACCTATCGGGTCCGTTTTTTGGATCCGATAACCCGCTAACAACCACGACCAATGCCGATTTTCCACGTGTAAAATTCTCATTGGCTGACGGATCCACGCGTCAGCTCCGCGTTGGCACAGGTGTCACTCATCCAACGGTCGAGATGGGCCTATGATATGTTGACACGTGGACCGACCCAAAAGTGGCCCACAAAGTTTAAATGGGCTGGCCCAACCAAAGGCCCATAAGATTTAGTGAACCATAATGGGCCGGCCTAGCTAAAGGCCCACAAAATTTAGCAGGCTGTAATGGGCCGGCCCAGCTAAAGGCCCACACGATTTTGCAGACCATAATGGGCCGGCCCAGCTAAAGGCCCATATGATTTTGTGGACCACAATGGGTCAGCCCAGCTAAAGGCCCACAAGATTCTGCAGACCATAATGGGCCGGCCCAGCTAAAGGCCCAACATTCTCTGTCAAATCGGCCCGTCAATGGTCTGTCCTCAACTTGTCATCAACGCGGCCCATGGTCACTTCTGGCCCATTAACAGTCCGCTAAGTAATTGGGCCGAATTACGGCCCAGTGTATTTCCGATCTGTTAAAGGTCCGGCTTCATTTGGGCCCATTTATAGGCCATCAAAACTTTCGGCCCATAAACAACCGTGAAGGATTTGGGTCATATTTGGCCATGTCTGACATTCGGCCTGTTAGAGGCCCACTATAGATTTGGGCCACTTTCGGCCTATTGTCATTTTCGGTCTGTTAAAGCCGGACAAAAATCATGGGCCATATGTGGCCCAACGTCATATAGGGCCCATTAACGGCCCATAGAAAAATGACAATAATCTAGCCCGACCGAAGTTCCGGTCTGTTAAAGGCCCGTGTATTAGGTCGGCGCATTTACGGCCCGTCCAAATTTTGGCCTGTCAAAGATCCGCATCGTAAATGGGCCACCATTTCGGCCTGCTAAGACCAGTGGGTTATTTGGCACAATTAGGGCCCAACCTCACTTTCGGTCTATTAAAGGCCCATGTTTTTTATGGGCTCGAGATATTTACACCTGTAAACGGCCTATTTTTACCGAGGGCCCAAATTATGTTTAGGCATGTTAAAGGCCCACTATGGGCACAGGTCTACCAGAAAAATATGAAAGCTTATGCTGATTTAGGCCCAGATATTTTTAGTGGGCTACGTGCGAATTTCGGCCCGTAATCGTTTTTAGCCCAATTGGAATGGGCCCGAAGAATGTTGGCATGTTGGGCTCCTACGAAGCTTTCGGCCGAATACATTACTAAGATAAACCTACACTATACAAAAATAGCATCGTAATTACTACAGCCTGTGGCAGCATCATAAATGTTGTATCACAACAAAATAAATTCCAACCATACAACAAAAGGCCTGTTGGCATAAAGTTTACAGTCATTCCAGATAAAAGCACCATCAGATGTATAGAAGCACAGATCATTTGACCTGAGTGCTAATGTTTCAGGCTGTAGAATCTAATGGAGCAGCACGATCTCCACCTTTTTCGCCATTGCTCTTGAACAACGAAGCGAATGTCTGATAGTCTGGTTTCAAAACCATTCATATCTTGACGACATTTCTCAACCACCATTCTTGTTTCCGAAACAACGTCCATTAGGGATTGGACTTGTGTGTGGAGCACAGATATATCGCTCTGTCTAGCAGGAAGATTTTGTTCAGTAGGCGATTTGGACGAGGTTACCTTGACAACCAACCCAGAATTACGCAGGAAGGTGCTTTTTGCACTGTTAGTGGAGAGATACCGACGCACTACAGCAAGAGGGACATTGTGCCTGTGGTAGCCTCGTCACCTTCAGGTGGTTGTGGCTGTTCAATCATTTGTTCCATAGCTTCCTAAAAGTTTCAACTTGTAGATTAGTGTACCAGATAAGTTACTAATGAGACAAAAACAAACAAAGTAGGTTAAACATTTATACATAACTTATCTTGGTGAACTACTATAATACATTAGCACATATTGTAGTGCCAACTACATAATAAAATCACTTTTGGAACATATGTCCATGTAGCATGCCTACTGTATTGTCTACTTCCTCACATTTGTTGGCATCTAAGGATAAAGAGACATGGTTTAAAGTAGGATGAATATAGTATGACATCATTCATATCATGGGCAAACAGATATAAAACAAACAGGCTATTTTATTATTGTGTGCGCACATGAACATAACAACTAGATTACGGATCAAGACCAAAAGAATATCCTTCATCTCTTTTAAACCATGTAAGGTGAAATGATACGTTAAGACAACTGTGTATAAAAGTGAACAGAGTAACTGACATTGGCTGCAAACCAAGTAGTTAAATGAACACATCATAGTACCAATCAGTTCAAGGCAGGAGGAGTAAGGACTTACAACAGCGGCTTGAACTGGTGTGCTCATGCCCTTCATCTTGCTGGTGTGGCAATCCTTGAAGATTTGCATAGCATTCGGTTCAGGTTCTTTTTGGTCCGCACGGGCTTTCCTCTGTATTTGGAACAAGTCAGTATAGATACGATAATATGGCACACAAAAAGAAGGAAGTAGCAGCTATTTACAAGAGCCTCGCAGTGTGCAATATAGCTATGAGATCCTGTTGTCTGTTGGAATTTCACTTTAGAACGGTTGGTTTTCTTCTTCAAACAGTTAGCCTAGAAGAAGATACACTTGTAAGGCACATACATGAATACAAGTTCAATATGTGGTCTGATCAAATACATATAGCCTACCTGATACTTTGGATCAGACTAGTGTTTAATGAGGGTTGTCCAGTCTTCATCTGTAATATATTCCACTTGAGATGTTTGCGCGATTTCATTGTTAGCCTTGCCATCAAAGTGAGATTTTCTAAGGTGGTACCGATACTGTCGCAGAGCAGACTGAAAAACATGAGTGCAGGCTTGTTTAGTTGCATCATCTTTCGGATCCAACTTGAACCTCATTTGTTGAAAAAAGTGTTGGGGAACATAGTAATTTCAAAAAAAAATCCTGCGCACACGCAGGATCATGGTGATGCATAGCAACGAGAGGGGAGAGTGTGTCCACGTACCCTCGTACACCGAAAGCGGAAGCGTTAGCACAACGCGATTGATGTAGTCATACGTCTTCATGATCCGACCGATCAAGTACCGAACGCACGGCTGAAGGAAATATGCCCTAGAGGCAATAATAAAGTTATTATTTATTTCCTTATTTCATGATAAATGTTTATTATTCATGCTAGAATTGTGTTAACCGGAAATATAATACATGTGTGAATGCATAGACAAACATAGTGTCACTAGTATGCCTCTACTTGACTAGCTCGTTGAATCAAAGATGGTTAAGTTTCCTAGCCATAGACATGAGTTGTCATTTGATTAACGGGATCACATCATTAGGAGAATGATGTGATTGACATGACCCATTCCGTTAGCCTAGCACTTGATCGTTTAGTATGTTGCTATTGCTTTCTTCATGACTTATACATGTTCCTGTAACTATGAGATTATGCAACTCCCGTTTGCCGGAGGAACACTTTGGGTGCTACCGAACATCACAACATAACTGGGTGATTATAAAGGAGTACTACAGGTGTCTCCAAAGGTACATGTTGGGTTGGCGTATTTCGAGATAAGGTTTTGTCACTCCGATTGTCAGAGAGGTATCTCTGGGCCACTCTCGGTAATGCACATCACTATAAGCCTTGCCGGTAACGAGATTGAACTAGGTATTGGATACCGACGATCAAATCTCGGGCAAGTAACATACCGATGACAAAGGGAACAACGTATGTTGTTATGCGGTTTGACCGATAAAGATCTTCGTAGAATATGTAGGAGCCAATATGGGCATCCAGGTTCCACTATTGGTTATTGACCAAGAATAGTTCTAGGTCATTTCTACATAGTTCTCGAACCCGTACGGTCCGCACGCTTAACGTTACGATGACAATTATATTATGAGTTTATGAGTTTTGATGTACCGAAGGAGTTCGGAGTCCCGGATGAGATCGGGGACATGACGAGGAGTCTCGAAATGGTCGAGACGTAAAGATCGATATATTGGACGACTATATTCGGAGTTCGGAAAGGTTCCATGTGATTCGGGTATTTATCGGAGTACCGGAGAGTTACGGGAATTCGCCGGGGAGAAGTATTGGGCCTTATTGGGCCATACGGGAAAGAGAGAGGGGCTACCTAGGGCAGGCCGTGCGCCCCCCCATGGCCTAGTCCGAATTGGACTAGGGGGAGGGGCCGCACCCCCTCCTTCCTTCCCTTCTCTCTTCCCCTTCCTTGTCTCCTACTCCTACTACTTGGAAGGGCTCCTAGTTGGACTAGGAAAGGGGGAATCCTACTCCCGGTGGGAGTAGGACTCCCCTAGGGCGCGCCATAGAGAGGGCCGGCCCTCCCCTCCTCCACTTCTTTATATACGGGGGCAGGGGGCACCCCATAGACACAAGTTGATCTACGAATCGTTCCTTAGCTGTGTGCGGTGCCCCCCTCCACCATATTCCACCTCGGTCATATCGTCGCGGAGTTTAGGCGAAGCCCTGCGCCGGTAGAACATCATCATCGTCACCGCGCCCTCGTGCTGACAGAACTCAACCCCGCCGCTTTGCTGGATCGGAGCCCGGGGATCGTCATCGAGCTGAACGTGTGCTAAACTCAGAGGTGCCGTACGTTCGGTACTTGGATCGGTCGGATCGTGAAGACGTATGACTACATCAACCGCGTTGTCATAACGCTTCCGCTTACGGTCTACGAGGGTACATGGACAATACTCTCCTCTCTCGTTGCTATGCCATCACCATGATCTTGCGTGTGTGTAGGAATTTTTTTGAAATTACTACGTTCTCCAACAGTGGCATCCGAGCCTAGGTTTTATGCGTTGATGTTATATGCACGAGTAGAACACAAGTGAGTTGTGGGCGATACAAGTCATACTGCTTACCAGCATGTCATACTTTGGTTCAGCGGTATTGTTGGATGAAGCGGCCCGGACCGACATTACGCGTACGCTTACGCGAGACTGGTTTTACCGCCGTGCTTTGCACACAGGTGACTAGCGGGTGTCTGTTTCTCCAACTTTAGTTGAACCGAGTGTGGCTACGCCCGGTCCTTGCGAAGGTTAAAACAGCACCAACTTGACGAACTATCGTTGTGGTTTTGATGCGTAGGTAAGAACGGTTCTTGCTCAGCCCGTAGCAGCCACGTAAAACTTGCAACAACAATGTAGAGGACGTCTAACTTGTTTTTGCAGGGCATGTTGTGATGTGATATGGTCAAGACGTGATGAGATATAAGTTGTTGTATGAGATGATCATGTTTTGTTGAAGTTATCGGCAACTGGCAGAAGCCCTATGGTTGTCTCTTTGTTGCATAAGATGCAAGTGCCAAATAATTGCTTTACTTTATTGCTGTGCGATAGCAATAGTTGCAAGAGCAATAATTGGCGAGACGACCATGTGACGACACATTGATATAGATCAAGGTGATGAAGATCATGGTGTCGTGCCGGTGACGATAGAGATCATGACAGTACTTTGGAGATGGAGATCAAAGGCGCAAGATGATCATGGCCATATCATGTCACATATTTTGATTGCATATGATGTTTATCTGTTATACATCTTATTCTGTTTTGTTTGACGGTAGCATTTTAAGATGATCCCTCACTAATTATCAAGAAGTGTTCTCCCTGAGTATGCACCGTTGCGAAAGTTCTTCGTGCTGAGACACCACGTGATGACCGGGTGTGATAGGCTCTACGTTCAAATACAACGGGTGCAAAACAGTTGCACACGCGGAATACTCAGGTTAAACTTGACAAGCCTAGCATATACAGATATGGCCTCGGAACATGGAGACCGAAAGGTCGAGCATGAATCATATAGTAGATATGATCAACATATTGATGTTCACAATTGAAAACTACTCCATCTCACGTGATGATCAGACATGGTTTAGTTGATTTGGATCACGTGATCACTTAGATGACTAGAGAGATGTCTGTCTAAGTGGGAGTTCTTAAGTAATATGATTAATTGAACTTAAATTTATCATGAACTTAGTCCTGGTAGTATTTTGCAAATTATGTAGATCAATAGCTCGCGTTGTTGCTTTCATATGTTTATTTTGATATGTTCCTAGAGAAAATTGTGTTGAAAGATGTTAGTAGCAATGATGCGGATTGGATCCGCGATTTGAGGTTTATCCTCATTGCTGCACAGAAGAACTATGTCTTTAATGCACCGCTAGGTGACAGACCTATTGCAGGAGCAGATGCAGACGTTATGAACGTTTGGCTAGCTCAATATGATGACTACTTGATAGTTTTGTGCACCATGCTTTATGGCTTAGAATCGGGACTTCAAGGACGTTTTGAACGTCATGGACCATATGAGATGTTCCAGGAATTGAAGTTAATATTTCAAGCAAATACCCGAGTTGAGAGATATGAAGTCTCCAACAAGTTCTATAGCTAAAAGATGGAGGAGAATCGCTCAACTAGTGAGCATGTGCTCAGATTGTCTGGATACTTCAATCGCTTGAATCAAGTGGGAGTTAATCTTCGAGATAAGATAGTGATTGACAGAATTCTCTAGTCACCATCACCAAGTTAGTAGAACTTCGTGATGAACTATAATATGCAAGAGATGACGAAAGTGATTCCCAAGCTCTTCGTGATGTTGAAATCGACGAAGGTAGAAATCGAGAAAGAGCATCAAGTGTGATGATTGACAAGACCACTAGTTTCAAGAAAAGGGCAAAGGGAAAGAAAGAGAACTTCAAGTGGAAAGACAAGCAAGTTGTCACTCCCACAAAGAAGCCCAAAGCTGAACCAAAGCCTGAAACTGAGTGTTTACACTGCAAAGGAAATGGTCATTGGAAGCGGAAATGCCCTGAATATTTGGTGGATAAGAAGGATGGCAAAGTGAACAAGGGTATATTTGATATACAGATTATTGATGTGTGCCTTACTAGTGTTTATAGTAGCCCCTGAGTATTTGATACTTGTTCGGTTGCTAAGATTACTAACTCGAAACAGGAGTTACAGAATAAACAGAGACTAGTTGAAGGGAAAGTGACGATGAGTGTTGGAAGTAGTTCCACGATTGATATGATCATCATCGCACACTCCCTATACTTTCGGGATTAGTGTTAAACCTAAATAAATGTTATTTGGCGTTTGCGTTGAGCATGAATATGATTTGATCGTGTTTATTGCAATACGGTTATTCATTTAAAATCAGAGAATAATTGTTATTCTGTTTACATGAATAAAACCTTCAATGGTCATACACCCAATGAAAATAGTTTGTTGGATCTCGATCGTAGTGATACACATATTCATAATATTGAGGCCAAAAGATGCAAAGTTAATAATGATAGTGCAAATTATTTGTGGCACTGTCGTTTGGGTCATATCGGTGTAAAGCGCATGAAGAAACTCCATCAAGATGGATTTTCGGAATCACTTGGTTATGAATCATTTGATGCTTGCGAACCGTGCCTTTTGGGCAAGATGACTAAAACTCCGTTCTTCGGAACAATGGAACGAGCTACTGACTTATTGGAAATAATACATACTGATGTATGCAGACCAATGAGTATGAAGGCTCGTGGCAAGTATCGTTATTTTCTGACCTTCACAAGGTGATTTGAGCAGATATGGGTATATCTACTTGATGAAACATAAGTCTGAAATAGTTGAAAGGTTCGAAGAATTTCAGAGTGAAGTGGAAAAATCATCGTAACAAGAAAATAAAGTTTCTATGATCTGATCGCGGAGACGAATATTTGAGTTACGAGTTTGGTCTTCAATTAAAACAATGTGGAATAGTTTCACAGCTCACGCCACCTGGAACACCACAACGTTATGGTGTGTCCGAACGTCGTAACCGCATTTTATTGAATATGGTGCGATCTATGATGTCTCTTACCGATTACCACTATTGTATTGGGGTTATGCATTAGAGACAGCTGCATTCACGTTAAAAGGGAACCATCTAAATCCGTTGAGACGACACCATATGAACTGTGGTTTAGCAAGAAACCCAAGTTGTTGTTTCTTAAAATTTGGAGTTGCGATGCTTATATGAAAAAGGTTTTCAACTTGATAAGCTCGAACCCAAATCGGAGAAGTGCGTCTTCATAGAATACCCAAAGGAAACTGTTGGGTACACCTTCTATCACAGATTCGAAGGCAAGATATTCGTTGCTAAAAATGGATCCTTTCTAGAGAAGGAGTTTCTCTCGAAAGAAGTGAGTGGGAGGAAAGTAGAGCTTGATAAGGTAATTTGTACCTTCTCCCGAATTGGAAAGTAGTTCATCACAGAAATCAGTTCCAGTGATTCCTACACCAATTAGTGAGGAAGCTAATGATGATGATCATGAAACTTCAGATCAAGTTACTACAGAACCTCGTAGGTCTTCCAAAGTACAGTCCGCACCAGAGTGGTACGGTAATTCTGTTCTAGAAGTCATGTTACTAGACCATGATGAACCTACGAACTATGAGGAAGCGATGATGAGCCCAGATTCCGCGAAATGGCTTGAGGCCATGAAATCTGAGATGGGATCTATGTATGGGAACAAAGTGTGGACTTTGGTGGAGTTGCCCGATGATCGGCAAGCCATATTGTATAAATGGATCTTCAAGAGGAAGACAGATGCTGATAGTAGTGTTACTATCTACAAAGCTCAACTTGTCGCAAAAAGGTTTTTGACAAGTTCAAGGTGTTGACTACAATGAGATTTTCTCAACTGTAGCGATGCTTAAGTCTGTCCGAATCATGTTAGCAATTGCCACAATTTATGAAATCTGGCAAATGGATGTCAAAACTGCATTCCTTAATGGTTTTCTTAAAGAAGAGGTGTATATGATGCAACCAGAAGGTTTTGTCAATCCTAAAGGTGTTAACAAAATGTGCAAGCTCCAGCGATCCATATATGGACTGGTGCGAGCATCTCAGAGTTGGAATATACGCTTTGATAAGTTGATCAAAGCATATAGTTTTGTACAGACTTACGGTGAAGCCTGTATTTACAACATTTCTGATAAGTATATGTGAATGACATATTGTTGATCGGAAATAATGTAGAATTATTCTGCAAAGCATGAAAGGATACTTGAATAAGAGTTTTTCAAAGAAAGACCTCGGTGAAGCTGCTTACACATTGAGCATCAAGATCTATATAGATAGATCAAAACGCTTGATAAGATTTTCCAATGAATACATACCTTGATAAATTTTTGAAATAGTTCACTTCAAAATGGAACAGTCAAAGAAGGAGTTCTTACCTGTGTTGCAAGGTGTGAAATTGAGTAAGACTCAAGACCCGACCATGGCAGAAAATAGAAAGAGAATGAAAAGTCATTCCCTATGCCTCAGTCATAGGTTCTATAAAGTATGCTATGCTGTGAACCAGACATATTGTATACCTTGCTCTGAGTTTGGCAAGGGAATACAATTTTGATCTAATAGTAGATCACTGGACAGCGGTCAAGAATATCCTTAGTAAGGACTAAGGAGATGTTTCTCGATTATGGAGGTGATAAAAGAGTTCGTTGTAAAAGTTACATCGGTGCAAACTTTTACACCGATCCAGATGACTCTAGGTCTTAATCTGGATACATATTGAAAGTGGGAGCAATTAGCTAGAGTAGCTCCGTACAGAGCATTGTAGACATAGAATATTTGCAAAATACATACGACTCTGAATGTGACAGACCCGTTGACTAAGCTTCTCTCACAAGCAAAACATGATCACACCTTAGTACTCTTTGGGTGTTAATCACATAAGCAATGTGAACTAGATTATTGACTCTAGTAAACCCTTTGGGTGTTGGTCACATGACGATGTGAACTATGGGTGTTAATCATATACAGATATGAATATTGGTGTTAAATCACATGGTGATGTGAACTAGATTATTAACTCTAGTGCAAGTGGGAGACTGAAGGAAATAT
The DNA here is from genome assembly GCF_018294505.1 of Triticum aestivum. Lineage (NCBI taxonomy): Eukaryota > Viridiplantae > Streptophyta > Magnoliopsida > Poales > Poaceae > Triticum > Triticum aestivum. The sequence goes on along the minus strand of NC_057798.1, from coordinate 520,048,497 downwards.
GCCCTAGAGGCAATAATAAAGTTATTATTTATTTCCTTATTTCATGATAAATGTTTATTATTCATGCTAGAATTGTATTAACCGGAAACATAATACATGTGTGAACACATAGACAAACATAGTGTCACTAGTATGCCTCTACTTGACTAGCTCGTTGAATCAAAGATGGTTAAGTTTCCTAGACATAGACATGAGTTGTCATTTGATTAACGGGATCACATCATTAGGAGAATGATGTGATTGACATGACCCATTCCGTTAGCCTAGCACTTGATCGTTCAGTATGTTGCTATTGCTTTCTTCATGACTTATACATGTTCCTGTAACTATGAGATTATGCAACTCCCGTTTGCCGGAGGAACACTTTGGGTGCTACCAAACGTCACAACGTAACTGGGTGATTATAAAGGAGTACTATAGGTGTCTCCAAAGGTACATGTTGGGTTGGAGTATTTCGAGATTAGGTTTTGTCACTCCGATTATTGGAGAGGTATCTCTGGGCCCTCTCGGTAATGCACATCACTATAAGCCTTGCAAGCAATGTGACTAATGAGTTAGTTGCGGGATGATGCATTACGTAACGAGTAAAGAGACTTGCCGGTAACGAGATTGAACTAGGTATTGGATACCGACGATCGAATCTCGGGCAAGTAACATACCGATGACAAAGGGAACAATGTATGTTGTTATGCGGTTTGACCGATAAAGATCTTCGTAGAATATGTAGGAGCCAATATGGGCATCCAGGTTCCGCTATTGGTTATTGACCAAGAATAGTTCTAGGTCATGTCTACATAGTTCTCGAACCCGTAGGGTCCGCACACTTAACGTTATGATGACAGTTATATTATGAGTTTATGAGTTTTGATGTACCGAAGGAGTTCGGAGTCCCGGATGAGATCGGGGACATGACGAGGAGTTTCGAAATGGTCGAGACGTAAAGATCGATATATTGGACGACTATATCCGGAGTTCGGAAAGGTTCCGAGTGATTCGGGTATTTATCGGAGTACCGGAGAGTTACGGGAATTCGCCGGGGAGAAGTATTGGGCCTTATTGGGCCATACGAGAAAGAGAGAGAGGGGCTGCCTAGGGCAGGCCGTGCGTCCCCCATGGCCTAGTCCGAATTGGACTAGGGGGAGGGGCCGCACCCCCTCCTTCCTTCCCTTCTCTCTTCCCCTTCCTTGTCTCCTACTCCTACTACTTGGAAGGGCTCCTAGTTGGACTAGGAAAGGGGGAATCCTACTCCCGGTGGGAGTAGGACTCCCCTAGGGCGCGCCATAGAGAGGGCCGGCCCTCCCCTCCTCCACTCCTTTATATACGGGGGCAGGGGGCACCCCATAGACACAAGTTGATCTACAGATCGTTCCTTAGCCGTGTGCGGTGCCCCCCTCCACCATATTCCACCTCGGTCATATCGTCGCGGAGTTTAGGCGAAGCCCTGCGCCGGTAGAACATCATAATCGTCACCACGCCGTTGTGCTGACGGAACTCAACCCCGACGCTTTGCTGGATCGGAGCCCGGGGATCGTCATCGAGCTGAACGTGTGCTGAACTCGGAGGTGCCGTACGTTCGGTACTTGGATCGGTCGGATCGTGAAGATGTACGACTACATCAACCGCGTTGTCATAACGCTTCCGCTTACGGTCTACGAGGGTACGTGGACAATACTCTCCCCTCTCCTTGCTATGCCATCACCATGATCTTGCGTGTGTGTAGGAATTTTTTTGAAATTACTACGTTCTCCAACAACGACACCTCCGAGTTCTGCACACGTTCAACTCGATGACGTCCCTCGAACTCTGATCCAGCCGAGCTTTGAGGGAGAGTTCTGTCAGCACGACAGCGTGGTGACGATGATGATGTTCTACCGACGCAGGGCTTCGCCTAAGCACCGCTACGATATTATCAAGGTGGATTATTGTGGAGGGGGGCACTGCACACGGCTAAGAGATCCAAGGGATCAATTGTTGTGTCTAGAGGTGCCCCGTGCCCCCATATATAAAGGAGGGAGGGAGAGGCTGGCCCTAGAGGAGGGCGCGCCAAGTGTGGGGAGTCTCCCCTTTCCTTTACGGAGTAGCAGAGAAGAAAAGAGGGGGAGAGGGAGAAGGAAAAGGGGGATGCACCCCTTGTCCAATTCGGACCAAGGGGGCGCCTCCTTCCTTGTGGCCTCTCTCCACTATTCCCATATGGCCCAATAAGGCCCATATACTCCCCGGCGAATTCCCGTAACTCTCCGGTACTCCAAAAAATACCCGAATCACTCGGAACCTTTCCGAAGTCGGAATATAGTCGTCCAATATATCGATCTTTACGTCTCGACCATTTCGAGACTCCTTGTCACATCCCCGATCTCATCCGGGACTCCGAACTACCTTCGGTGCATCAAAACACATAAACGCATAATATAACCATCATCGAACTTTAAGCGTGCGGACCCTACGGGTTCGAGAACTATGTAGACATGACCGAGACACGTCTCCGGTCAATAACCAATAGCGGAACCTGGATGCTCATATTGGCTCCCACATATTCTACGAAGATCTTTATCGGTCAAACCACATAACAACATACGTTGTTCCCTTTGTCATCGGTATGTTACTTGCCCGATATTCGATCGTTGGTATCTCAATACCTAGTTCAATCTCGTTACCGGCAAGTCTCTTTACTCGTTCCATGATACATCATCCCGCAACAAACTCATTAGTTACAATGCTTGCAAGGCTTATAGTGATGTGCATTACCGGGTCCAGAGATACCTCTCCGACAATCGGAGTGACAAATCCTAATCTCGAAATACGCCAACCCAACAAGTACCTTCAGAGACACCTGTAGAGCACCTTTCTAATCACCCAGTTACGTTGTGACGTTTGGTAGCACACAAAGTGTTCCTCCGGTAAACGGGAGTTGCATAATCTCATAGTTATAGGAACATGTATAAGTCATGAAGAAAGTAATAGCAACATACTAAACGATCAAGTGCTAAGCTAACGGAATGGGTCAAGTCAATCACATCATTCTCCTAATGATGTGATCCCGTTAATCAAATGACAACTCATGTCTATGGTTAGAAAACTTAACCATCTTTGATTAACGAGCTAGTCAAGTAGAGGCATACTAGTGACACTATGCTTGTCTATGTATTCACACATGTATTATGTTTCTGGTTAATACAATTCTAGCATGAATAATAAACATTTATCATGAAATAAGGAAATAAATAATAACTTTATTATTGCCTCTAGGGCATATTTCCTTCAGTCTCCCACTTGCACAAGAGTCAATAATCTAATTCACATCATCATGTGATTTAACATCAATATTCATATTTGTATATGAAAACACCCATAGTTCACATCATCATGTGACCAACACCCAAAGGGTTTACTAGAGTCAATGATCTAGTTCACATCGCTATGTGATTAACACCCAAAGAGTACTAAGGTATGATCATGTTTTGCTCGTGAGAGAAGTTTAGTCAACGGGTCTGTCACATTCAGAGTCGTATGTATTTTGCAAATATTCTATGTCTACAATGCTCTGCATGGAGCTACTCTAGCTAATTGCTCCCACTTTCAATATGTATCCAGATTGAGACTTAGAGTCATCTGGATTAGTGTCAAAACTTGCATCGACGTAACCCTTTACGATGAACCTCTTGTCACCTCCATAATCGAGAAACATATCCTTATTCCACTAAGGATAATTTTGACCAATGTCCAGTGATCTACTCCTAGATCACTATTTTACTCCCTTGCCAAACTAGGGCAGAGTATACAATAGGTCTGGTCCATAGCATGGCATACTTTATACAACCTATGACTATGGCATAGGGAATGACTTTCATTCTCTTTCTATTTTCTGTCGTGGTCGGGCTTTGAGTCTTACTCAACTTCACACCTTGCAACACAGGCACGAACTCCTTCTTTGACTGTTCCATTTTGAACTACTTCAAAATCTTATCAAGGTATGTACTCATTAAAAAATCTTATCAAACGTCTTGATCTATCTCTATAGATCTTGATGCTCAATGTGTAAGCAGCTTCATCGAGGTCTTTCTTTGAAAAACTCTTATTCAAGTATCCTTTTATGCTATCCAGAATTTCTATATCATTTCCAATCAAAAATATGTCATCTACATATAGTTTTAGAAATGCTACAGAGCTCTCACTCACTTTCTTGTAAATACAGGCTTCTCCAAAAGTCTGTATAAAACCATGTGTTTTGATCAACTCATCAAAGCGTATATTCCAACTCCGAGATGCTTGCACCAGTCCATAGATGGATCACTGGAGCTTGCACACTTTGTTAGCACGTTTCAGATTGACAAAACCTTCTGGTTGCATCATATACAACTCTTCTTTAATAAATCCATTAAGGAATGCAGTTTTGACATCCATTTGCCAAATTTCATAAAATGTGGCAATTGCTAACATGATTCGGACGGACTTTAAGCATCGATACGAGTGAGAAAATCTCATTGTATTCAACACCTTGAACTTTGTCAAAAACCTTTTTCGACAAGTCTAACTTTGTAGATAGTAACACTACTATCAGCGTCTGTCTTCCTCTTGAAGATCCATTTATTTTCTATGGCTTGCCGATCTTTGGGCAAGTCAATCAAAGTCCACACTTTGTTCACATACATGGATCCCATCTCAGATTTCATGGCCTCAAGCCATTTTGTGGAATCTGGGCTCATCATCGCTTCCTCGTAGTTCGTAGGTTCGTCATGGTCAAGTAACATGACCTCCAGAATAGGATTACCGTACCACTCTTGTGCGGATCTTACTCTGGTTGACCTACGAGGTTCGGTAGTAACTTGATCTGAAGTTTCATGATCAATATCATTAGCTTCCTCACTAATTGGTGTAGGAATCACTGGAACTGATTTATGTGATTAACTACTTTCCAATTCGGGAGAAGGTACATTTACCTTATCAAGCTCTACTTTCCTCCCACTCACTTCTTTCGAGAGAAACTCCTTCTCTAGAAAGGATCCATCTTAGCAACGAATATCTTGCCTTCGAATCTGTGATAGAAGGTGTACCCAATAGTTTCCTTTGGGTATTCTATGAAGACACACTTCTCTGATTTGGGTTCGAGCTTATCAGGTTGAAACTTTTTCACATAAGCATCGCAGCCCCAAACTTTAAAAACGACAACTTTGGTTTCTTACCAAACCATAGTTCATAAGGCATCCTCTCAACGGATTTTGATGGTGCCCTAATTAAAGTGAATGCAGCTGTCTTTAATGCATAACCCCAGAATGATAATGGTAAATCGGTAAGAGACATCATAGATTGCACCATATCTAATAAAGTGTGGTTACGATGTTCGGACACACCATTACGCTGTGGTGTTCCAGGTGGCATGAGTTTGTGAAACTATTCCACATTGTTTTAATTGAAGACCAAACTTGTAACTCAATTATTCGTCTCCGTGATCAGATCGAAGAAACTTTATTTTCTTGTTATGATGATTTTCCACTTCACTCTGAAATTCTTTGAACTTTTTAAATATTTCAGACTTATGTTTCATCAAGTAGATATACTCATATCTACTCAAATCATTTGTGAAGGTCCGAAAATAACGATACTCGCCACGAGCATCAACAGTCATTGGACCGCATACATCGGTATGTATTATTTCCAATAGGTCAGTAGCTCGTTCCATTGTTCCGGAGAACGGAGTTTTAGTCAACTTGCCCAAAAGGCACGGTTCGCAAGCATCAAATGATTCATAACCAAGTGATTCCAAAAATCCATCTTTATGGAGTTTCTTCATGCGCTTTACACCGATATGACCCAAACGGCAGTGCCACAAATAAGTTGCACTATCATTACCAACTTTGCATCTTTTGGCATCAATATTATGAATATGCGTATCACTACAATCGAGATCCAACAAACTATTTTCATTGGGTGTATGACCATCGAAGGTTTTATTCATGTAAACAAAATAACAATTATTCTCTGAGTTTAAATGAATAACTGTATTGCAATAAACATGATCAAATCATATTCATGCTCAACGCAAACACCAAATAACATTTATTTAGGTTTAACACTAATCTCGAAAGTATAGGGAGTGTGCGATGATGATCATATCAATCTTGGAACAACTTCCAACACTCATCGTCACTTCACCCTCAACTAGTCTCTGTTTATTCTGTAACTCTTGTTTCGAGTTACTAATCTTAGCAACCGAACAAGTATCAAATACTCAGGGGCTACTATAAACACTAGTAAGGTACACATCAATAACCTGTATATCAAATATACCCTTGTTCACTTTGCCATCCTTCTTATCCTCCAAATATTCAGGGTATTTCCGCTTCCAGTGACCATTTCCTTGTAGTAGAAGCACTCAGTTTCAAGATTTGGTCCAGTTTTGGGTTTCCTCGCGGGAGTGACAACTTGCTTGTCATTCTACTTGAAGTTCCCTTTCTTTCCCTTTGCCCTTTTCTTGAAACTAATGGTCTTGTCAATCATCAACACTTGATGCTCTTTCTTGATTTCTACCTTCGTTGATTTCAACATCACGAAGAGCTTGGGAATCGTTTTCGTCATCCCTTGCATACTATAGTTCATCACAAAGTTCTAGCAACTTGGTGATGGTGACTAGAGAACTCTGTCAATCACTATCTTATCTAGAGGATTAACTCACACTTGATTCAAGCGATTGTAGTACCCAGACAATCTGAGCACATGCTCACTAGTTGAGCAATTCTCCTTCATGCTTTAGCTATAGAACTTGTTGGAGACTTCATATCTCTCAACTCGGGTATTTGCTTGAAATATTAACTTCAACTCCTGGAACATCTCATATGGTCCATGACGTTCAAAATGTCTTTGAAGTCCCGATTCTAAGCCGTTAAGCATGGTGCACTAAACTATAAAGTAGTCATCATATTGAGCTAGCCAAACGTTCATAACGTCTGCATCTGCTCCTACAATAGGTCTGTCACCTAGCGGTGCATCAAGGACATAATTCTTCTGTGCAGCAATGAGGATAAACCTCATATCACGGACCTAGTCCGCATCATTGCTACTATCATCTTTCAACTTAGTTTTATCTAGGAACACATATAAAACATAGGGAAGCAACAATGCGAGCTATTAATCTACAACATAATTTGCAAAATACTATCAGGACTAAGTTCATGATAAATTAAAGTTCAATTAATCATATTACTTAAGAACTCCCACTTAGATAGTCATCCCTCTAATCATCTAAGTGATCACGTGATCCAAATCAACTAAACCATGTCCGATCATCACGTGAGATGGAGTAGTTTCCAATGGTGAACATCACTATGTTGATCATATCTACTATATGATTCACGCTCGACCTTTCGGTCTCAGTGTTTCGAGGCCATATCCGTATATGCTAGGCTCATCAAGTTTAACCTGAGTATTCCGCGTGTGCAACTGTTTTGCACCCGTTGTATTTGAACGTAGAGCCTATCACACCTGATCATCACGTGGTGTCTCAGCACGAAGAACTTTCGCAACGGTGCATACTCAGGGAGAACACTTATACCTTGAAATTTAGTGAGAGATCATCTTATAATGCTACCGTTAATCAAAGCAAAATAAGATGCATAAAGGATAAACATCACATGCAATCAATATAAGTGATATGATATGGCCATCATCATCTTGTGCTTGTGATCTCCATCTCCGAAACACCGTCATGATCACCATCGTCACCAGTGCGACACCTTGATCTCCATCGTAGCATCGTTCTCGTTTCGCCACCTATTGCTTCTACGACTATCGCTACCGCTTAGTGATAAAGTAAAGCAATTACAGGGCGATTGCATTGCATACAATAAAGTGACAACCATATGGCTCCTGCGAGTTGCCGATAACTCGGTTACAAAACATGATCATCTCATACAATAAAATATAGCATCACGTCTTGACCATATCACATCACAACATGCCCTACAAAAACAAGTTAGACGTCCTCTATTTTGTTGTTGCAAGTTTTACGTGGCTGCTACGGGCTGAGCAAGAACCGTTCTTACCTACGCATCAAAACCACAACGATATTTCATCAAGTTAGTGTTGTTTTAACCTTCTCAAGGACCGGGCATAGCCATACTCGGTTCAACTAAAGTTGGAGAAACTAACACCCGCCAGCCACTTGTGTGCAAAGCACGTCAGTAGAACCAGTCTCGCGTAAGTGTACGCATAATGTGGGTCCGGGCCGCTACATCCAACAATACCGCCGAACCAAAGTATGACATGCTGGTAAGCAGTATGACTTGTATCGCCCACAGCTAACTTGTGTTCTACTCATGCATATAACATCTACGCATAAAACCAGGCTTGGATGCCACTCTTGGGGAACGTAGTAGTTTCAAAAAATTTCCTACGCACACACAGGATCATGGTGATGCATAGCAACGAGAGGGGAGAGTGTGTCCACGTACCCTCGTAGACCGAAAGCGGAAGCGTTAGCACAACGCGATTGATGTAGTCATACGTCTTCACGATCCGACGGATCAAGTACCGAACGCACGGCACCTCCGAGTTCTGCACACGTTCAACTCGATGACGTCCCTCGAACTCCGATCCAGTCGAGCTTTGAGGGAGAGTTCCGTCAACACGACGGCGTGGTGACGATGATGATGTTCTACCGACGCAGGGCTTCGCCTAAGCACCGCTACGATATTATCGAGGTGGATTATGGTGGAGGGGGGGGGCACCGCACACGGCTAAGAGATCCAAGGGATCAATTGTTGTGTCTAGAGGTGCCCCCCTGCCCCCGTATATAAAGGAGGGAGGGAGAGGAGGGCGCGCCAAGTGTGGGGAGTCCCAAGTCCTAGTAGGATTCCCCTTTCCTTTCCGGAGTAGGAGAGAAGGAAAGAGGGGGAGAGGGAGAAGGAAAAGGGGGCTGCACCCCTTGTCCAATTCGGACCAGGGGGGCCTCCTTCCTTTTGGCCTCTCTCCTCTATTCGCGTATGGCCCAATAAGGCCCATATACTCCCCGGCGAATTCCCGTAACTCTCCGGTACTCCGAAAAATACCCGAATCACTCGGAACCTTTTCGAAGTCCCACTACAAGAAATATGTCAACTTGTGACCTTGACTATTGGTCACTGAAAGGTCCTGGTTTTTCATTTGCGACCTTGTTTTGACCAAAAATAGAAGGTCAAAAGCTGAGGGTCGTTAACTGACTATAGCGACCTTCTCTGTCAGAAGGTCGTGGACGTTTATGACCAAAATATGTCCACTGTGGCATTTTGATCGCTAGCAACCTCCCCAGGCCACGTAGGCATCCAGCGTGGCAATCTGATGTGGCACAAGATTTAGCCCGGTCCAATTCGATTTTCTACATGGGCCTAGCCCAACAATTCGGCCTTTTAATGTATTTTTTTCTTGTTAATTTTCGGTAGCTACATGGGCCAAGCCCAACATTTCGGCATTTTTATCTTTTTTTTCTCCCAAATTATGTTTAACCAAATGAGTCCAGCCCAATATTTTCAGGCTTTTTCTTTCCTGTCCAATCCACATTCATTTATTTTTGTTTCATTTTTTGCCCAAAATATTTGTCCAATATAATTTGATCCTTGGCCTCTTTAAGGTACAACTCCAGCCCATTTAACGAACATTTTCAAACCAGTTTGAATAACAATATGAATCACCACCAATTAGCTGAATATTACAAAAATATCTCAAAACTCACATTCTACAAATTTCCATCACATCCGTATTTTATACAGATCCAAGCAACCTACAACATTACGTATTCAAGCATTCAGCTGCTGAAATACTCTAGAACATGAAAGAATAAATAGAACTATCTAGTGCTTCACAGCAAGAAAACATGTAGTCTGCTTCTTCAAGTACTGCTTCTTCCTTAGCAATGACAGGCTGATGCAAAACATCTGGGCATTCAAAAGAAAACAAAAAGTATGTCACTGATATAAGAAATATTACACGAATACTTTTAAAATAAAAACTAAAGGCACATGAGATGGAAACAAGTAATTTGAGATGGAAAGTTAGCCAACAGAATTTATATAAAAGATCTTTTTGCAGTACAATTATCTTATGTACATATGAATGATACCCAAGTAATTTGAGATGGAAACAAGTACATCTAGCAATCTAACATGTATAGTGGCACCAGCAAAAGAGCAAGACACGGAAGAATTTTAGCTTTACATAATGTTTACAAGAACAGGACCCTGATACAGGATTTAGCTTGTCCTCAACACTGTTAACAAGGTACTTTTAAAGTAGCTATGTGCATCAGCCTCACCAAGTCTTATCATGAATTGGTTGCTTTTAAAAACTATACTATATTTCTGAACAGCAAACTAAATAGACGGACGCTCTCAAACCGTACATCCAAACAAAGCAAATAAGCACTCTACGAAAACCTTAGAACATGCTTTACAACTCATATGTAGAGGCCAACTTGAAATTATGAGCATAATGAACTCGTTTTTTAGTTAGAAGCTCGCTGCCCAAAACTGTCAGGTAGTGCAGTTTTTTAACTGAACCAAATTCAGTTTACACAGAGGTAAGTAAGGAACTACTTCAAAACCAGAGGTGCTAACTATGTTTACACAGAAAAACGAGTACGGTGTCTATTTGCCAAACTTGCAGCAGCTAAGAATTCATTCCCCATAGAGAAAATGAACTGACTGAGACTATGATATGATTGTCGGCGGCCTACGTTTACGGTATCCTAACACAGCATAAAGAAAAGAGAGCATGTCCCGTCGTCATTAGATTAAATTTCTACTAGTACACAGTGTTAGAATCACTATAACCTATGGAGTGACAAGCACAATAACCATACAAATAAAGTACTTGATCCCATACCTATATGCATAACACCGACGGAATAATAGCAGTATAAACAGTAGTATAGAAACTTAAACACTAGCATCACCTACTTAGTAGTGACCAGGGAATTAATCCACAGTTGGTAGAGCAAAACAAAATCACAAGCACTACTGGCAGTAGCACGTGTAGCAGTAGATCACAGTCACTACATCTAGCATCACCAATCTTATTGTATGCAAACAATCTTATTTTATTTGTTTATATTACTAAAACAAAGGTGTATGAGGCAGATCAGGAACACTTTTAGAATAATAGACATATCTTCCTTTATGTGAAGAAGTCTGCTCACTTCATTAATTAGTAGTAATCATTCCATGCTTATCAACCGTGTGCGTGTGCTTGATCATGGTCTGGAGATTACACGCATAGAGGAATAGAATCCTAAACACAATAGCATCAAACAGCGGTGGGTGCTCAACCCATTTACCATACACAAGCAACACTTAAACAATAGCATGTGCATATATAACTTGTGTCACATTAGGGGGTTCAGAATGTACTCAGTATATTCTAATAAATATAACATGACCGAATTTCTTCTGGTCAACATCACCTCTGAGCAACTTGATGTAACCACCACCACAGACAAGCTTTTGCTCATGATTCACCGTGAACTGCAGCATGAGTGTCTTCTCCTTGTTGCTGAACTCAGGGTACTCCGCCGAGATGGCATAGAACATGTAGTCCTCTGAGGTTTGGATACCTACATCAAGATTCAAGAATCAAGGTTTCATTAGTAAATCATAAGAAATAAAATCTCAAGTTAAGTTTTCCTGAATCAACTAAACTTCAATGTGTAGGTACTACCAAGTACCAACAGAAAGCATAGTAGTATCAAACTGAAACACCACACCACAAGAAGATGCATTACAACCAATTACTCCCATCCGTGGAACAAATTGCAAAAATAATTAACTCTGTTCGTGGCTATTTAACCAAGAAGTTGTTTGAACATGCTTGTTACAAGTAATCCAAAATCAAAGTAGGAGTTGTACTCCAAAATCAAAGTAATTGCCAACCTATCCTCTACAACAGCAACAGTAGGAGTTGTACTCCAAATCAAAGTGAAGCACGCCAGGAGCTGCAAGACAGAGAAAGATAGTAGAAGAGGGGAGAGAGAACCTCCACGGCGTTGGCTGCAAGCAGTGCAGGGTTGCCTGAGCAGAACCTCCATGACATGGCCTTGGTTGGTGCTTCCCCACCCGCTCCTCAGCTGCTACAAAAGAAGATAATTCAAGACAGGAGATTAGAGAGGGAAGGGAGAGATAGGAGGAAGGAGGGGGGAGGGGGATGAACTCACCGGACATGGCAGATCCAGCCGGAGTAGAGGACGCAGCGGGACGAGGCAAGCTCGGCGCGGTGCTGCGCGGTGGCGGGAGACGCCGGGGCTCGACGGAATCAGGCGGCATACGTGGAGCAGTCGCGAAGAGCGAGGAGGTCGTGTGCACGCGAGAGTGGATGGTGGTCGGCGGCGTGGTACGAGGTGGTGGACGGGGGCGGCGAGAGTGGATGGCGGCAGCAGGTGGGTGGGGATGCGGATGGGGCGACGCGGATCCAGGTAGTGGAGGGCAGGAGCCACTTGAGGGCGGGGAGGTGTGGGGAGTCGATGCAGGGGGGCGGCCATGGTGCGAGGGGCGGCGATGACGGCGTCTATGTTTTTGGCGAGCTGTGCGGGCGTTGGAGGGAGGCGGCAAAGGAGGTGGAGGAGGATCGGTGGTGGAAAGGGGAGACACCGCCCGGGGAGGTGAAGCCCGTGCTGCTCCCGCTGCGCTGCCGCCCGTGGACTGGGCTCCCCGCCCGCAGACGGTTCATGGCGGGCTCGCCGGAGCAGGGAGCGATCTGGGTAGAGGACGGCGGCGGATTGGATTGGGCTACAACGGGGTAGGGATAGGGGCGGCGGCGGATTGAGATCTGAGGGAGGGAGAGGGTTAGGGTTGGAGATAGGGTTAGGGTGAGAGGATGAGGCCGTGAGGGGTGAGGGGTGCCGTCCGATCCGGATATATCCGTCGGTATATGATGCGTGATCCGCGTGAGAAGCCTACGGACCAATCAAAACGCAGTAAAAGCTTTGACAATCTTATGACCATCTCAATTGGTCTTAATTGATTGAAATATAAGTATTTTTTGCAGAAAAAATGCATTTTTGATTTCAGTTTTGTTGTAAAGAACCTACCAACTCTTTGTTGCAAAATTGATCCTACCAACTCAAAGTATCTATTTCATCACAGGAACACAAAAAGTTTCGCAAGATTTCACACCTAGATAAGAACGTTCACACCGACAAATTTGACCACATTTATCAATAGCCTCTTATTTCGGGTAAACAATCGACATATTAGCCTCATGTTGTATGTTTAAATGACCCAATATTGTGTTCATATGTGTATCTTGGGACGACAAACAATGTTGATTTGAGGTGGTTTTATTTTCTTTACACAAAAAATCATTTTTCAATTTTTGGAGTGCCAATAATCGGGTTTTTTGTGAAGGCCCTATCATATATTTATTGCAAAATTGAACAAAATAATTTTTCTAAAATACTACGCCATATTTAATGAAGAAATGACCAAATAGTTGGGTCTCAAAAGTTTTGATCCACCTCTGGTGAAAAAGACAAATTGCCGTCGATTCAGCTGGAAACGGGTCAAACTTGAACTGCAGATACCTTATAGTTTGCTCTTTATTTTTTTCAAAAATCATTTCTAGGTACATAAGTATCTATTTAATCATAGAAACACCAAAAAAATTCCAAGATTCAACCACTAGCTAGGAACGGTCAAGCCCGCCGTTTTGACCGCATTTTGAAACGGGCATAAAAAATTCAAAAAAATTCAAAAAATTGCAAAACCTTCGCATTGTGTCATTATATGTGACCAAGTTTCCAAGAAAAATAATAAACTTGTAATACGGTAATTATTTTAAAAAAGTGTTCTCAGAAACGAGCTGTCATGCGTGAAGATTCATGGCTTTCAAGCCAAATGATCAATCTTATGGCCACATTCATGGTATAGTTTGTTCAAATGATCTCATATTGTGCACAAGGGTGCATCTTGGAATTACAAACAATGTTGCCTAAGGAAGTTTTCATTTTCTTTGCACGGAAAATTCATTTTTCATTTTCCGAGTGCCCAAAAGGAGTTTTTTTTGTGAAGGAACTACCAAATAATTGTTGCAACAATGGACCAAATCAATTTTATAAAATACTAGGACATATTTAATGCACAATTGACAAAATGGTTGGGTGCAAAAAGTTTTGATCCACCTCTGGTGAAAAAGACAAATTGTCGTCGATTCAGTTGGAAACGGGTCAAATTTGAACTATAGCTGCCTTGTAGTTTACTATTTATTTTTTCCAAAAATCATTTCTAGTTACATAAGTACCTATTTAATCAGAGATACACCAAAAAAATTCCAAGATTCAACCACTAGCTAGGAACGGTCAAGCCCGCCGTTTTGACCGCATTTTGAAACGGGCATAAAAAATTCAAAAAAATCAAAAAATTGGGAAACCTTCGCATTGTGTCATTATATGTGGCCAAGTTCCCAGAAAAAAATAACAAACTTGTAATACGACAATTATTTTAAAAAAGTGTTCTCAGAAATGAGCTATCATCTCTGAAGATTCATGGCTTTCAAGCCAAATGATCAATCTTATGGCCACATTCGTGGCATAGTTTGTTCAAATGATCTCATATTGTGCACAAGGGTGCATATTGGAATGGCAAACAATGTTGCCTAAGGAAGTTTTCATTTTCTTTGGACGAAAAAACCATTTTTCATTTTCCGAGTGCCCAAAAGGAGGTTTTTTTGTGAAGGAACTACCAAATAATTGTTGCAAAATTGGACCAAATCAATTTTCTAAAATACTAGGACATATTTAATGCACAATTGACAAAATGGTTGGGTGCAAAAAGTTTTGATCCACCTCTCATGAAAAAGACAAATTTCCACCGATTCAGTTGGAAGTGGGTCAAATTTGAACTGCAGCTGCCTCATAGTTTGCTATTTATTTTTTCCAAAAATCATTTCTAGTTACATAAATACCTGTTTAATCATAAATACATGGTTTGGTGGCGATACGTCGAGGTTTGGGTGGTGGCCGAGGGCCCCAACTCTAGAGCGCGTAAACTCGCATGCCCGCCGCGTGGTCACCGCGTGACCGTGGCGTTGCCATATGTTCTGGGCGGCCTAGGTATGTCTAGTGGGTTGGGCACTCTCCAGGTAGGTGCTAGGAAGAAAATCACAACATAAGATTCTCATGAGGAGACCGATCGATGCTCAAACATGAATAAGCAGCCAAGTGTTTGATTTGCGGTACGGGAAATGCACATGGCTAATGGGCGTGAGTTTTGGCTGAGGATGATCAGTTACTAAGAAGACCGTCTTCACAAATTTTCAGCTCAAAAGGAGGAGCCTATGTGGTACTTGCTTTGCAAACTACCACACTGGACATAAATACGAATGTTGAAGCTCGGCTCAAAATAATGAATGGATTGAGCTGGCATTTGGTGGAGGATAGTTATTTCGGCATAGAAAAGCACTGTAGAAAATGGATACTATTTGGACATGCCAAAGTGGTACTTCCTTCACAAACTGTTGTTTTGAACAGAATAGGAAAATGATTATTTTTGAATTATTTTTGAACTAGGCAAGGAAGGTTTTTACATATTTGACGAAGATATGACCCAAAGAATTTATGAGATTTTTTTGGGAATTTTGGGAATGACAGAAATATAGGTCGCTTCACAACCTAGGGCAAAAACCGCCACATGGACATGACACATAGGCAAAACTGATGAGGTGGCGCCTAGTCATAGCAACCCACCACAATTTATAAGGCTATGACCATCTATATTGGTCGTTAACAACTAGAAATAAGGCAGCGGACTAGCGCTGTTTGCTTTATGACCTTTTCGTGTAAGGAAATTACGACCTTTCTGACCAAAATGGTCGCAATGGTTTAGGGTTTGGAGCCCCTCGAACAGCTTTTGACCAATTGGTCTGAAATGGTCATAGATCTATGACCAATTCTGCCAGGGTCACTGACAGAAGGTCACTAGTTGACATATTTCTTGTAGTGTCCGAATATAGTCGTCCAATATATCGATCTTTACGTCTGACCATTTCGAGACTCCTCGTCATGTCCCCGATCTCATCTAGGACTCCGAACTACCTTCGGTACATCAAAACACATAAACTCATAATATAACCGTCATCGAACTTTAAGCGTGCGGACCCTACGGGTTCGAGAACTATGTAGACATGACCGAGACACGTCTCCGGTCAATAACCAATAGCGGAACCTGGATGCTCATATTGGCTCCCACATATTCTACGAAGATCTTTATCGGTCAAACCGCATAACAACATACATTGTTCCCTTTGTCATCGGTATGTTACTTGCCCGAGATTTGAACGTCGGTATCTCAATACCTAGTTCAATCTCGTTATCGGCAAGTCTCTTTACTCGTTCCATAATACATCATCCTGCAACAAACTCATTAGTTACAATGCTTGCAAGGCTTATAGTGATGTGCATTACCGAGTGGGCCCAGAGATACCTCTCTGACAATTGGAGTGACAAATCCTAATCTCGAAATACGCCAACCCAGCAAGTACCTTCGGAGACACCTGTAGAGCACCTTTCTAATCACCCAGTTACGTTGTGACGTTTGGTAGCACACAAAGTGTTCCTCCGGTAAACGGGAGTTGCATAATCTCATAGTTATAGGAACATGTATAAGTCATGAAGGAAGTAATAGCAACATACTAAACGATCAAGTGCTAAGCTAACGGAATGGGTCAAGTCAATCACATCATTCTCCTAATGATGTGATCCCGTTAATCAAATGACAACTCATCTCTATGGTTAGGAAACCTAACCATCTTTGATTAACGAGCTAGTCAAGTAGAGGCATACTAGTGACACTATGTTTGTCTATGTATTCACACATGTATTATGTTTCTGGTTAATACAATTCTAGCATGAATAATAAACATTTATCATGAAATAAGGAAATAAATAATAACTTTATTATTGCCTCTAGGGCATATTTCCTTCAAAAAGAATGTGAGTCTTATTAGGAGGAAGCTAGAAAGTATGGGACAGAGCAAGACAGTATTACTAATTGCGATGAATAACATTACTTACGGATAAATGGTTGATGACCCACAAGTGTAGGGGATCTATCGTAGTCCTTTCGATAAGTAAGAGTGTCGAACCCAACGAGGAGCAGAAGGAAATGATAAGCGGTTTTCAGTAAGGTTTTCTCTGCAAGCACTAAAATTTTAGGTAATTGATAGATTGGTGATAAGATAAATAGTAACGAGCAACAAGTAAATGAAATGAATAAAGTGCAGCAAGGTGGCCCAATCCTTTATGTAGCAAAGGATAAGCCTGGACAATTTCTAATAATGAGGAAGGATCTCCCAAGGACACATTGGGAATTATCGTCAAGCTAGTTTTCATCACGTTCATAAGATTCGCGTTCGGTACTTTGATAATTTGATATGTGGGTGGACCGGTACTTGGGTACTGACCTAACTTGGACAAGCATCCCACTTATGATTAACCTCTATTGCAAGCATCCACAACTACAATAAGAAGTATTAAGGTAAACCTAACCACAACATTAAACATATGGATCCATATCAACCCCTAACGAAGCAACGCATAAACTAGGGTTTAAGCTTCTGTCACTCTAGCAACCCATCATCTACTTGTTACTTCCCCATGCCTTCCTCTAGGCCCAAATAATGGTGAAGTGTCATGTAGTCGATGTTCACATAACACCACTAGCGGAAAAGACAACATACATCTCATCAAAATATCGAACGAATACCAAATTCACATGACTACTAATAGCAAGACTTCACCCATGTCCTTAGGAACAAACGTAACTACTCACAAAGCATATTCATGTTCATAATCAGAGGAGTAATAATATGCATAAAGGATCTGAACATACGATCTTCCACCAAGTAAACTAATTAGCATCAACTACAAGGAGTAATCAACACTACTAGCAACCCACAGGTACCAATTTGTGGTTTTGATACAAGATTGGATACAAGAGATGAACTAGGGTTTTGAGAGAAGATGGTGCTGGTGAAGATGTTGATGAAGATTGACCCCCTCCCGATGAGAGGATCATTGGTGATGACGTTGGTGATGATTTCCCCTTCCCGGAGGGAAGTGTCCCCGGCAGAACAGCTCAGCCAGAGCCCTAGATTGATTCCACCAAGGTTCCGCCTCGTGGCGGCGGAGTTTCATCCCGTAAGCTTGCCCCCGATTTTTTCCAGGGTAAAAGTGATGATATAGCAGAAGATGGACGCCGGAGGCCCACCAGGGGGCCCAGGAGATAGGGGCGCGCCCCCTGTCTCCTGGACAGGGTGTGGGCCCCTTGGCCTGTTTCTTTCGCTCATAAATTCTTATTAAATCCAAAAAGTTGTTTCGTGGAGTTTCAGGACTTTTGGAGCTGTGATGAATATGTTTCCAACGTTTGCTCCTTTTCCAGCCAGAATTCCAGCTGCCGGCATTCCCCCTCTTCATGGTAAACCTTGTAAAATAAGAGAGAATAGCCATAAATATTGAGATATAATGTATAATAACATCCCATAATGCAATAAATATTGATATAAAAGCATGCTCCAAAATGGACGTATCAACTCCCCCAAGCTTAGACCTCGCTTGTCCTCAAGCGGAAGCCGAAATCGAAAAATATGTCCACATGTTTAGAGATAGAGGTGTCGGTAAAAATAAAATACGGACATGAGGGCATCATGATCATTCTAATAACAACAATATATATAGATTTTGTCATATGATTTTCTATGCTCAAGTAACAAGTAATTCACAATGTCAAGTATAGTTCAAAAACTTCATTGGGAACTAACAAACCATAATCTCAGTCATTGAAACAATTGCGAATTATCGTAACATCAGAAAGAGTCAACAATAGAGCTTTTCAGCAAGTTCACATACTCAACTATCATGTAGTCTTCTATAATTGCTAACACTCACACAATACTTGTGGTTATTGAGTTTCAGCCGGACACTGAGAAAGACAGGGGCTTATTGTGTTGCCTCCCAACGTACTCACCTTTAGGTGATGTCAACAATAATAGCCCATGCTAACTTACATCCAATTGGATATATATCATGATCTTTCAAACACGAAGAGCTTGCCAAAGGATAAAATGAAAAAGGGTGAGGATCACCTTGACTCAAGCATAAAGTAAAAACATGAAATAAAAGATAGGCCCTTCGCAGAGGGAAGCAGAGGTTGTCATGCGCGTTTAGGGTTGATGCACGAAATCTTAATGCAAAAGAATGTCACTTTATATTGCCCCTTGTATGTGGACCTTTATTATGCAGTCCGTCGCTTTTATTACTTCCACAACAAATTTGTACAAAGCTTATTTTCTCCGCACTAATAAGTCATACATATTTAGAGAGCATTTTTTTATTGCTTGCACCGATGGCAACTTACTTGAAGGATCTTACTCAATCCATAGGTAGGTATGGTGGACTCTCATGACAAAACCGGGTTTAAGGATATTTGGAAGCACAAGTAGTATCTCTACTTGGTGCAAGAATTTTGGCTAGCATGAGGGGGAAAGGTAAGCTCAACATGTTTGGAAGGTCAATGACAATATACTTTAACTGAGATGTCGGAAAACATAAACCATTACGTTGTCTTCCTTGTCCAACGTCAACTCTTTTAGCATGTCATACTTAATGAGTGCTCCCAATTATAAAAGGTGTCCAATATAATGTATTTATATGTGAACCCCTCCTTCCTTATCACTTCCTATTAATTGCAACGATGACCAAGGCTACGTTCATCAGCTCTCAACAATTTTTATGCCTCATACTTTCTATGTGTGAAGTTATCACTATCCATAAGATCAATATGAACTCTTTTATTCTTTCTACTTTCTCAAGATCATAGCAACATAGCAAAGCCCTTGACTCAACACTAATCTTTATTATAGATAGCACACGGAATTGATTACATAAAGAGATCACAATGCAAAACTCATAATTACTTGATATCAAAACTTCGAACTAATAGATCAAGATACTACTAAAAGGATCAAACTAAATAAAGCGGTAAAGATAGGAGTGTGACTGTGATACGATACCAGGGCACCTCCCCCAAGCTTGGCAGTTGCCAAGGGGAGTGCCCATACCCATGTGATTATTTCTCCTTCTTCACGGTTGGCATTATGATCTTCTTGGCGATGATGCGCTTCAGGATACGATTCTCCTCCTCGAGCTTATTGACTTGTTGTTTGAGGTCCATAATTTCTTTACGGAGCTTGCCTGTAACGGCCAAATATCCTTTTACCCAAGGATGCTGCATAGCTTCTGGAGAACACATGAAACTCTTTTTCATATTTTCATAAGAAAGAAATCTAGAGTTGGAAGGAATGACCGAAACAGGGACAGCCAGGCTAGGTAGTTCCCCCATTGTGAATTCTGCTTGGAGACGAGAGGTAACTTCTTGATCTTCCTCCATGGCATCTATCCTTTTCAAATCAGCCTCCATCTCATCCTCCGTTGATGGCCCAAAGTGATAGGCATCACTATTTGCTTCCGGACCTGGCATTGGGTGAGACACCCGGCTCTCCCCAATTGACTCCTGAGGAGACATCTTGCTTTATTCTGCAACAGGAACAGCTCGAAACGAAAACAGAGGATATTTGCGTGATACGGTGGTCAAAACCTTCGGGAGTATATATAATGAATTTTTACTGACCAAAATACGTAACATACAAGAAAATGGAGTCTGGGAGGCACACGAGGTGCCCACAAGACAGGGGGGCGCGCCCTATAGGGGGGGGGGGGCGCCCTCCACTCTCATGGAAGCCTCGTGTCCCTTTCGGGCTATTTCTTTCTTCCTAAAATTCTTAAATAATCCAAAACTGATAAAAATTACCATTAGAGTTGTTTTGGAGTCGGTTTACTTACCGTACCACATACCTATACCTTTTCGGAGTCTGGAACATTCTGGAAAGTGTCCCTTATGTATTCCTCAGGGGTTACGGTTTCAATAATATTAGTTTCAACATTGATAGGATTACCTGAAATATAGTGTTTAATTCTTTGACCGTTTACTACCCTCGGATTTGTGCCTTTGAAGTTGTTGATTTTTATAGCACCAGAACGATAGACCTCCTCGATAACGTAGGGACCTTCCCATTTTGAGAGAAGTTTTCATGAAAAAAATCTTAAGCGAGAGTTGAATAATAACACATAATCTCCTACGTTAAACTCACGCTTTTGTATCCTCTTATCATGCCAGCGTTTGACTTTTTCTTTGAAAAGCTTGGCATTCTCATAGGCTTGGGTTCTCCATTCATCAAGTGAGCTAATATCAAACAACCTCTTCTCACCGGCAAGTTTGAAGTCATTATTGAGCTCTTTAATAGCCCAATATGCCTTATGTTCAAGTTTAAGAGGTAAATGACATTCTTTTCCATAAACCATCTTTTATGGAAACATACCCATAGGATTTTTGTATGCAGTTCTATATGCCCATAATGCATCATCAAGTTTTTTGGACCAATTCTTTCTAGATCTATTCACAGTCTTTTGCAAAATTAATTTGAGCTCTTTATTGCTCAACTCTACTTGACCACTAGACTGCGGATGATAAGGAGATGCTATTCTATGATTGACATCGTACTTAGCAAGCATCTTTCGGAAAGCACCATGAATAAAATGCGAACTACCATCAGTCATAAGATATCTAGGGACTCCAAACCTCGGAAAAATAACTTCTTTAAGCATTTTAATAGAAGTGTTATGATCAGCACTACTAGTTGGAATAGCTTCTACCCACTTAGTAACGTAATCAACAGCAACTAAAATATGTGTATAACCATTAGAGGTAGGAAAAGGTCCCATATAATCAAAGCCCCAAACATCAAATGGTTCAATAACAAGAGAATAATTCATAGGCATTTCTTGACGTCTACTAATGTTACCTATTCTTTGACATTCATCACAAGATAAAACAAACTTACGAGCATCTTTGAAGAGAGTAGGCCAATAAAAACCAGATTGTAGTACCTTGTGTGCATTTCTGTCTCTAGCGTGGTGTCCTCCATAAGATTCAGAGTGACACTTACGTAGAATCTGTTCCTGTTCATGCTCAGGCACACAACGTCTAATAACACCATCTACTCATTTATAAAGATGTGGGTCATCCCAGAAATAATGTCTTAAATCATAAAAGAACCTTTTCTTTTGCTGGTATGTGGAACTAGGCGGTATATATTTAGCAACAATGTAATTAGCATAGTCAGCATACCAAGGAGCAGTACGAGAAGCATTGACGATCGCTAATTGTTCATCAGGAAAGCTATCATTAATAGGCAGTGGGTCATCAAGAACATTCTCTAACCTAGACAAGTTGTCTGCAACGGGGTTCTCAGCTCCTTTTCTATCAATAATATGCAAATCAAATTCTTGGAGCAAGAGAACCCATCTAATGAGTCTAGGCTTAGCATCTTTCTTTTCCATAAGATATTTAATAGCAGCATGACCAGTGTGAATAGTAACTTTGGAATCAACAATATAAGGTCTAAACATATCACATGCAAACACAACTGCTAAGAACTCTTTTTCAGTAGTAGCATAATTTCTCTGGGCAGTATCAAGAGTCTTACTAGCATACTGGATAACATTCAATTTCTTATCGACTCTTTGCCCTAAAACAGCACCTACAACATAATCACTAGCATCGCACATAATTTCAAAAGGTAAATTCCAATCGGGTGGCTGAACAATAGGTGCAGTGATCAAAGCTTTATTAAGTGTTTCAAATGATTCTACACAATCATCATCAAAGACAAAAGGAATATCTTTTTGCAATAAATTAGTCAGAGGCCTAGAGATTTTAGAAAAGTCCTTAATGAACCTCCTATAAAAACCGGCATGACCAAGGAAACTTCCTATACCTTTTATGTCCTTGGGACATGGCATCTTTTCAATAGCATCCACTTTGGCTTTATCAACTACAATACCTCTCTCGGAGATCTTGTGCCCCAAGACAATGCCTTCATTAACCATAAAGTGACACTGTTCCCAATTCAGGATGAGACTAGTGTCTTCGCATCTCTGCAAAACTCGATCAAGGTTGCTCAAACAATCATCAAAAGAGGATCCATAGACTGAGAAGTCATCCATGAATACCTCACAAATCTTTTCACAAAAATCAGAGAATATAGCCATCATGCATCTTTGAAAGGTAGCATGTGCATTACATAAACCAAAAGGCATACGTCTATAAGCAAAAGTACCAAAAGGGCAAGTAAAAGTAGTTTTAGATTGATCCTTCGCTGACACAGGTATCTGAGAGAAGCCAGAATAACCATCTAGAAAGCAAAAATGTGTGTGTTTGGATAGCCTTTCTAGCATTTGATCAATAAAAGGTAAAGGGTAATGATCTTTCTTAGTAGCTTTATTTAACTTATAGAAATCAATTACCATCCTATAACCTGTAATAATTCTTTGCAGGATCAATTCATCTTTATCATTAGGAACAACGGTAATACCTCCCTTTTTAGGGACACAATGGATAGGGCTTACCCGTTCACTATCAGCAACGGGGTAAATAATACCTGCCTCAAGGAGCTTTAGTATCTCTTTTCTTACCACTTCCTTCATCTTGGGGTTTAATCATCTTTGAGGATCTCTAACTGGTTTGGCATCTCTCTCCACTGAAATTTTGTGTTGGCATAATGTGGGACTAATGCCCTTAAGATCATCCAGAGTATATCCAATAGCAGCTCGGTGCTTCTTCAGAGTTTTCAATAATCTTTATTCTTCTTTCTCTGAAAGGTTAGCACTAATAATAATAGGATATATTTCTTTTTCATTAAGATAAGCATACTTAAGATTATCAGGTAATGGTTCGAGTTCAAACACGGGATCACCCTTGGGTGGAGGGGGATCCCCAAGAATTTCAACGGGAAGGTTGCGTTTTAGCATAGGTTCCTGTTTAAGGAACACTTCATCTATTTATTCCCTTTCCTTCATAAACATATCGTTTTCATGGTCTAGCAAATATTGTTCTAACGGATCAGTTGGAGGAACAACAATAGAAGTAATACCAATAATTTCATCCTTACTAGATGGTTCCGTTTCACGAGGTTGTCTACTAAACTTGCAAAATTAAACTCATGAGACATACCATCTATGCCAATAGTGACAATATTTGTCGTGGGAAACGAACACCTATGGGGCAGGGCCCCTTCTGGTCCGGCAAGGGAGAGGAGAGCGCACGAAGAGCAGATCGAGGCGAAAGCACGCGAGGGATTTTACCCAGCTTCGGAGCTCTCTGGAGAGATAAAACTCCTACTGCTGCTTTGTGTTTCTATTCTGTTCTTGCTAGAGAGCGTAGGTGTGTTGTAGTTTCGAATGAGTCGAACCCCTTCTACGTGCGCATGGGCCTCCTTTTTATAGTCTAAAGGGGTCACCGACAGGTGGCAACGCAGAGAGAGGGGTAAAAAAGTAAAAACGCGGGTTGGTACAACCGCTATCAACAGTGCCCCCTACCTAACTCTGACGGCAGGGGACAAGGGTATTTAATGCCCGTCCGGTCGCCCCAACAGTGCAGGAAACGACCGTTAGGGGCGCCACCGATCGCCACGATGGCCTCCTAGTCATCTTTGCTTGCCACCTCGCACCGCTTGGCTGCACAGCTACTCGCCACGTGCACCAGGAATGATCCTGTGGCGACACGTCCTCGGATGCGCCGGAGCATGGGCGCATAGTGGTGGCTTCACCACGGCAAGCGCCTTGCCGCGGTCGCTGTCTTGTCGCACCTGTGAGTTTGTCGCTCGCCGGGCCTTGCCGGGACGCACGGTGCGTCGCGGCAAGTCTCCTGAAGTGCCTTGGTTGGCCTTCCCGGCAAGCTCCTCTTGCCGGGGTTTTGTCCTTCCCGGCAAGCTCCTCTTGCCGGGGCCTTGTCTTCACAGTTAACACTTTGTTCTTGAATGGCAGTAAGTAGGAATAACGAAGGATCTTTGGCGGACATCCGGCAAGCCTTGCCGCGGGACGCTGCGACTGCCCGTGCACAAGTTCGGGGTACTAAGGTACCCCTACTTTAGTACACCGACAGGAGCCCCCGGGCCTGGGCCATACACGGTGCCGAGCGCTGTTGGGCCAGGCCCAAAACAGGGCACGGGCACGCGCGGCCTGGGTCCAAACCAAATCCACTCCGTATCCACCGCGTCCTCTCGTAACGGCACGCGTCAATCGCGGCGTCGTGGGAGAGATCATGGGCAATTCTTAATTCAGGAAATGTGTAACCTTCGCCTCCCCTGTTTATAAGCAGAAGAAACAGGGCCGTTCCCCCACCTTCGCCACTTGCAGTTCCTTCCTCCGAAAGCTCCGCCGCTCCCCTCCGCTTTCCAAGCCGAAAGAGAGCAGCGCTCCGCCGCCCGTCGCCGCCGTCGCCCTCAACACCTCCGCGCTCCCCCGCCGCTTCCGCCATGGCTCCGAAGGCCGGCAAGGGCAC
>NC_057798.1:520020187-520022918 GCF_018294505.1 Triticum aestivum | reverse complement strand
CCGAGCTCACCTCGAAGGCGCTGCGGGAGGAGTTCTACCTCTTCTGGTCGATGGAGACGCGGGCGCATCCACGCACGCCGGTGCTCTCCGCCGAAGCTTCCACTTTGAAGCGGTGCCCAAAAGGGTACTATTTCTTTCCGGTGTTCTTCTATTGCGGGCTCTGCCCACCTTTTTCTGATTTCCTCTGCGACATCATGAATACCTACGGGTTTCATCTTCTTGATTTCACCCCCAACGCCGTTCTGACAATGGCGGTTTTCGCACACCTCTGCGAGAACTTCGTTGGCATCCACCCAAATGTTGCTCTTTTTCGCCACTATTTCACCCCCGAGCCGAGAAAGGAGAGCCATTGGCTGGCGGAATCGCCTGGACCTCACAAATCGGCATGAAGGAGGTGTATCTGGCGGGCGAGCTCCGCAACAAGTGGGATGAATGGAGGGCGGAGTGGTGCTGGATCGCTGATGCCAATCCGCAGCCGTTCACCAACCTGCGCCAGACCCGGGTAGTGCGCGGCGGCGACTGGATCTCTCTGTCGCCGGACGACGCCAAGCTGAAGATTGCCACTACCCGAATCCTCCGGCTCAGGCTTGCCGGGCTCACAGCAGGGGCAGTTGGCGCGGATTTCCTTCGCCGTCGCATCGCCCCTCTGCAGAAGAGGGGGAGGCCCGCCTGGCTGTTTGGCGGCCCGGCGGATATCATGAGGCTGCGTCCAGGCCTCAACTTCAACTTCACAGTCCTGGAGCTTGACGGAATGCTAAAGGAGCTGTTCAAGCATGACGCCAACCATCCAGAGTGGTTCAGGCTGCCGCAGGGCGTCATCCCATTGTGCAACAACTCCCAGCGCGATCGCATCTGCGCAATGATGCCAGAGTGCGACTCGCACGGGATAAGCCCAACTTGGATGGAGCCCGCCGACGACGTCGTGCGGCAATTTTTCGATGGCCTGACAGAGATAGCAGTCAATACCGACGAGCAGAAGCTCCTCACCCGCGACACCACCGACGATGAGATGCGGTACATCGCCAGCAGGGCCGAAGAGGCAGCAGCAGCCGCCGCCGCGGGTGAGTTTGGCTTCATGCTGGAGGAGGCAGAGGCGGCCGAGGCGGCAAGCCTTGCCGACCGGGAGGACCTTGCCGGAGGGGTCGTTGGCGAGGGGGAGCCCGAAGCCGAAGCGAGCGAGCCCACCGAGGGCGCGAGCGGCCAGCCGTCTTCGAGCAGCTTGCCGCAGGCGGAGCCCCCAGCGTAGCCTCAATTCCAACCAAGAAGGCGCCTCCGTCGAGTTGGAGATACAGCAGGGCGGCAGGCAGGCCAACAGTCGCAGCGTCGTGGGATGCGCTCCACCACGGCAAGTACCGTTGCCGCGGGAGCATCTCAGGCCGTGCCGGCAACTGAGGCGGGGTCTTCCCGGGCCGCCACGCCTGATCCTGCCGTAGCTCCCGGCAAACGTCGAAGGGAGCCTACTCCTCCGCCACACCGCGCAGAGAGGGTATCGGACTTCGACCTCTCCGTGCTGAGCTCCGATGATGATGAAGAGGAGGAGGAGGAGGAGTAAGAATTTTTTCCTTGTTGTACTTATCTTTCTTTGATCTTTGTTGTTGTTTGTCTTGCATCTAATTTGCTTCTCTCTGAATCCCTGTTCTATTTCAGGACTCTGGCCGAGAGAGCGGCGAAGAGGGCCAAGGTCCCCATGGTCGTCATCGAGGACGATCCTACTGTGATGGCAGAAGACACGTCCGAGACCACCTTGACGGACCCGATCCCTTCTCCTCGCAGCAGCCCCCAGCACAGCCCCCATCGTAAGTGTTTGGTTCACTTCCTGTTGCGGGGCGCGCATGTGTCACGACCGGTTTTCTGGGTAATAAATTTCCAGAAAAGACCGTCGTTCTCATCAGCCCCAGGATTACTGTTAGCTGATGAGGCTCCAACTTGATACAGAAATTCCAAGCAAAAAATACAGAATATGTAGTACAAGACCATTCTGGCCTGTGGGTACAACCAATGGTTTCTAGTGATTGATGGCGGAAGCGGGTTGTGAAACATCTGTGTCTATGGGACTCCATTCCCCACGGGAACAGCTGACCAGGTTAAATTCCTATCTTCGCGAGGCCGCTATCTCCATTGCGTGGGTTTCGGAGCTGGCATCGCGTCGCTCCTCTCCGAGCAGAAAAATCTGGCCAAGACAATAGCCAGGGACAAGCCAGTGAGTACTTTGAATGTACTCGCAAACATTATGAACACAGGTATAATATAACAATGATGTGCTGAAAAATATTTTTATGCTCATGACGTCGGCCACAAAAGATAAGTAACTCTCGGATGCGTGCAAGCAAGCTATTTATAAAATTGCAATAACCTGATAGTATAAAAGAAATTTATAAAATAAATAACAAGTAATGCCACAGTCGGGCGTCTGAGCGACACCACATAAAGGGCTTTAAAAGAAATGCCACAGTCGGGCGTCTGAGCGACGCCTCATAAAGGGCTTTAAAAGAAATGCCACAGTCGGGCGTCTGAGTGACGCCACATAAAGGGCTTTAAAAGAAATGCCACAGTCGGGCGTCTGAGCGACGCCTCATAAAGGGCTTTAAAAGAAATGCCACAGTCGGGCGTCTGAGCGACGCCACATAAAGGGCTTTAAAAGAAATGCCACAGTCGGGCGTCTGAGCGACGCCTCATAAAGGGCTTTAAAAGAAATGCCACAGTCGGGCGTCTGAGCGACGCCTCATAAAGG